>NC_142948.1:18655161-18730161 GCF_046866305.1 Octopus bimaculoides | reverse complement strand
ACATGTATATGTATACATACATGTATATGTATACATACATGTATATGTATACATACATGTATATGTATACATACATGTATATGTATACATACATGTATATGTATACATACATGTATATGTATACATACATGTATATGTATACATACATGTATATTTATACATACATGTATATGTATACATACATGTATATTTATACATACATGTATATGTATACATACATGTATATGTCTATACATACATGTATATGTATATATAATTGTATATGTCTATACATATATATGTATATATAATTGTATACGTATATACATATGTATATATTCATGTATATGTATGTACCTTTGTCTCTATACATGTATGTCTATATACATGTCTATATACATGTGATGTATGTACATATTTCTATATACATGTATATTGTATGTACATATGTGTATATGTATCTAGATATGTTTATATACGTGTATATGTATGTACCTATGTCTATATACGTGTATATGTATGCTCATATGCCTATATATGTGTATATGTATGCACATATGTCTACATACGTGTATATGTATGTACCTATGTCTATATACATGTATATGTATGTACATATGTCTGTATACATGTATGTGTACATGTCTATATACATGTATATATATGTACATATGACTATATACGTGTATAGGTATATACACATGACTATATACGTGTATATGTATGTACATATGTCTATATACATGTGCATGTATGTACATATGACTATATATGTGTATATGTATGCACATATGTCTACATATGTGTATATGTATGTACCTATGTCTATATACATGTATATGTATGTACATATGTCTGTATACATGTATGTGTACATGTCTATATACATGTATATATATGTACATATGACTATATACGTGTATAGGTATATACACATGACTATATACGTGTATATGTATGTACATATGTCTATATACATGTGCATGTATGTACATATGACTATGTACGTGTATATGTATGTACATGTCTATATACGTATATATGTATGTACATATGACTATATACATGTATATGTATGTACATATGACTATATACGTGTATATGTATTTACATATGTGTATATACGTGTATATGTATGTACATATGTTTATATTCGTATATATGCATGTACATATGTTTATATACATGTATATGTATGTACGTATGTCTATATACATGTATATGTATGTACGTATGTCTATATACATGTATATGTATGTACGTATGTCTATATACAGGTATATGTATTTACATAGAAGAATATACATGTATATGTATGTATATATGTGTACATACGTTTGTATTTGTGTACATATGTCTACATACGTGTATATGTATGCACATATGTCTGTATACGTGCATATGTATGCACATGTCTGTATACATGTATATGGACATGTATATGCGTGCACATATATATATGCAAGTATATGCATGCACAGATGTATATATACATGTATCTGTGTGCACATATGTATAAGTACATGTATATGTATGTACATGTGTATATATACTTATATATGTATATGTATATACATGTGTATATGTGTATATATATATATGTATATATATATATGTATATATACACATACACATGTATATGTAGATACGTATGTATATATACATGTATATACATATATATATATGTATATACATATGTATATATACATATGTATATATACATCTATATATATATACATATGTATATACATAAAAATGGTAGAAAATGGAATACAAAAGGTCTCTGATATTTTCCTGTAACTTTTACCTGCTTTCCACTATTCAGTAATTAAGTTTTTCTCTGAATTTGTGAGTTCGTTACTTTTCGCTATTATTACAATACTACTCTATGTTGTCTCAGTGCTGAATGAAGAAGCTAGCGTTTTGACGCTTAAAAATGACCACTGATAAGATTATTGGAACAAACAAGAAAGTTCTAGTAAAAAAAAAAATAATTTTAACTGTATTTTGTGGCATAGAAACTCATAAATTTATTCTGTACGAATACTTTTTTCACCCCTAAATATTTATAATAGTATATAAATTCATTAGTTACTATAATTTATTAGTTTCTTTTGCATATTCTTAGTTTATGCATGTGTATGCAAATATTGTATTGGTATATCCCATTTATGTTCATTAGAAATTATATGAATAATGAATTTTGACATGTACGAATATTTATTTTCCCCCACTGTATGTATATATATGTACATATATATGTATGTACATATATATGTATAAACACAATTTAGGGTTCAGCAAGTATTGCTTCACTTCATATATATGGTGAAGCAATACTTGCTGAACCCTAAATTTTAAATTATGTTTATATATTTACCAAAAATGGTTTTTAACACACCAAATTACTTGGTAAAATTACTAATTATCAAT
Source organism: Octopus bimaculoides (assembly GCF_046866305.1). Taxonomy (NCBI): domain Eukaryota; kingdom Metazoa; phylum Mollusca; class Cephalopoda; order Octopoda; family Octopodidae; genus Octopus; species Octopus bimaculoides. Next base: position 18,727,749 of record NC_142948.1, on the reverse strand, counting down.
TAATTATTAATTTTTACCCTATATCTGTATGAGCATATATATATATATATATATATATATATAGGATATGTATATGTATATACACATGTATATGTATATATGCAAGTATATGTATATGTCTATACATATATGTTTATATATATATATGTATGTACATATGTATATATACATGTATATGTATATATATATATATATATATATATATGTTAGGATCCACAATGAGCAGAACTTACTTGCATGTATTGGTAGTTCAAATCAGAGGTGCAATCTGTGTGGGTGTTTTTTCAAAACATTGTCTGGTTTAAAAAGCCACATCAGACGCCATGAAAGGGCTAAGGTGTAGGTACAGGAGGTGGTCAAACTCTGTGTAAGGAGCAGACAACCACCATATATATATATATATATATATATATATATATATATATATATATATACATACATATATATGTATATATAATGTATATGTATCATCATCATCATCATCATTTAATGTCCGCTTTCCTTGCTAGCATGGGTTGGATGATTTGACTGAGGACTGGCGAACCAGATGGCTACACCAGGCTCCAATCTGATTTGGCAGAGTTTCTACAGCTGGATGCCCTTCCTAACGCCAACCACTCTGAGAGTGTAGTGGGTGCTTTTACGTGCCACCAGTATGAAGGCCAGTAATTAGGTATTGGCAACGGCCACGCTCGAAATGGTGTATTTTACGTGCCACCTGCACAGGAGCCAGTCCAGCGGGACAGGCAATGAACTCGCTCGAATGTCTTTTCATGTGCCACTGGTAACGATCACGCTCAAATTGTGCTATTTACGTGCCACCGGCATGAAATCCAGACAGCTTGTGCTCTGGCAATGATCACGCTCGGACGGTGCTCTTAGTGATTTACTGGTACAGTTGCCATCACGATTTCGCTTTCGCTTGCCCCAACAAGTCTTCGCAAGCCAAGTTTAGTGTTCAATGAAGACATTGGCATGGGTGCCAGTCTACGAATTTAGTTCGATTTCGATTTCACTTGCCTCAACAGGTCTTCGCAAGCGGAGTTTATTGTCCAAAGAAGGAATGTTACGCATAAGTGGGCTGGCACAGGCCTTGGATTTTGGTCTCACTTGGCTTGCCGAGTCTTCTCACGCACAGCATATTTCCAAAGGTCTTGGTCGAAAGTCATTGCCTCGGTGAGGCCTGAAGTTCGGAAGTCGTGCTTTACCACCTCAACCCAGGCTTTCCTGGGCCTGCCTCTTCCATGAGTTCCCTCAACTGCTAGGGTGTGGCACTTTTTCCCACAGCTATTCTCGCCACATGTCCATACCAGCGTAATCGTCTCTCTTGCACACCACAACTGATGCTTCTTAGGTTCAACTTTTCTCTCAAGGTACTTACACTCTGTCTGGTATGACATTACACATCCATCGGAGCATATTGGCTTCATTCCTTGCGAGCTTATGCATGTCCTCAGAAGTCAAGGCCCATGTTTCACTGCCATGTAGCATGGCTGTTCGTACACATGCGTCATACAGTCTGCCTTTTACTCTGAGTGAGAGGCCTTTTGTTGCCAGCAGAGGTAAGAGCTCTCTGAACTTTGCTCAGGCTATTCTTATTCTAGCAGCAATACTTTCAGCGCACCCACCCCCACTACTAACTTGGTCACCCAGATAGCGGAAGCTATCAACTACATCTAGTTTTTCTCCCTGGAATGAGACAGAAGTTGTTTCCTGTTTGTTTACAGTGTTTATTGTACCTGAACATCTGCCACATACAAAAACTAACTTCCAAGTTAACCTGCTTTGATATTGCTGCACCTCTTATGTGTCCATAGCTTGCACTGGGTACATCTTATAGAGTTTCTACCTACACATTTTCTACAGATCGAGCAGGGCCATGTACCTGAAGGGGTCTATGGTTTGTCTAGCTTCCTACTTATTAGAACTTTGGTTTTAGCTAAGTTGAACCTAAGGCCCTTCGATTCTAGTCCCTGCTTCCACACCTGAAACTTATCCTCTAGTTCTGATAGTGATTCAGCAATTAGTGCGAGGTCTTATATACATATATATATATATATATATATATATATATATATATATATGCATATATATGTATATACATATATGTATATTTATATATATATATGCATATATATGTATATACATATATGTATATTTATATACATATATGTATATTTATATACATATATGTATATTTATATACATATATGTATATTTATATACATATATGTATATGTATATTTATATACATATATGTATATGTATATTTATATACATATATGTATATGTATATTTATATACATATATGTATATGTATATTTATATACATATATGTATATGTATATTTATATACATATATGTATATGTATATTTATATACATATATGTATATGTATATTTATATACATATATGTATATGTATATTTATATACATATATGTATATGTATATTCATATATATATATGTATATGTATATACTTATATATATATATATATGTATATGTATATATTTATATACATATACTTATATATGTATATACATATATATATATGTATATATATACATTTATATGTATATGAATATACATATATATACATGTGTATATATATATATCCATGTATATATATGTATATATATATACATAGATCGTTGACCAGTGACTATTCCTTTTTTTTCTCCGTGTTTTTCTCCTTGTTTTCTCAGTATTCTTTCTGTTGAAGAGCGTAGCTCGAAACGTTAAAGACTTTCCATATTCCCGAGCGTCATACTAATACATCCTTTTGTTGTTTACACCACCTGCCCTCGTCTGTTGTTGTTTTTTTTTCGTACATTCTCCCATATATACATATATATATATATATACATATATATATATATATATATATATATACATTTTCCTGTCTCTGGGAATTCTATTGGCATGTTTGCTGGCCTTTCTTTCTTGCACATATTTGGTGCATATGTCTTGTATTGTTGACATTAAATGACTGAGTTTGAGGTTGTTGTCTTGTAGAGAAAGTCTGTCATGCCAGTTTTGATTTTGAATCATTTTGCGTATTGACTTCTATGTATATATGCATGTATACATATATGTATGTGTGTATGTATATGTGTATGTATATGTATATATGTATGTATATATATATATATATATATATATATATATATATATATATATGTATATATATATATATATATATAAAAAATATATAGTTTTAGGGAAAATAACCAAGTTTCAAGAACTCATCGATGAAAATCCACTATCACATATAGAAAAATTAACAATTAAAAGCACAATAAATGAGTATAATATAAAGCAAAGTAAATATCATAAGATAAATATAATAAAATGATTACATGTGTTTCATAACTAATTTTCAAATAGAAAGGAAATTTAAATCGATTAAAATCAATTGAAATTATCGAAAATAAATTCTATTCAAAAATATAGCTAATCGTCAGATCGTAAGTAGAACAATAATTAGATATATATATCTCAACCAACAATAAGTACCAAATGAATTAATATGAAATACTTATTTTATAAAGATAGAAAAATTATTAAAAATATCAAAACATCAAAATAATAACCATTCAATAATCCTCCCTTCATCCATTATAATAACATGTATATTATATACAAAAAACAGCTTACATAAATTATCATTGTTTTAAATTATCTTTGTTTTAAATACAATTTGAATGAAGTTTAAGTTTAAAATAATAATGAAGATAAAATTAGTACATATTTAACCAGTGTAATAGTTAAAGCTATACTATTTAAAGCTAAAAACGTTTATTTAATTATCATTAAAAATCAATTGAATAATAGAAAAATGCAAGAATATTTATTTCTACAAACGTAAGAATAAAAATATGAATGAAAAAATTAGGAAAGAAAATAATTATTAAGAATAAAAGATTAAACTTTATATACAAAGTTTTAATAAAAAAAACCTTTAACGATATTATAAACAATAAAGACTAATTATTAATCAAATATTATCAATCTGAAATAATCAAAAATATATCAACACTATTCAAATCGGAGTTCTAATATTATGTAGAAATAAAACTATAACTTCTAAATAATTTAGTGTTAAATAAGTTATCTATTAAAAATAATCTATAAAGAACCAAATGAATAATATAAAAAACAAGAATACATATTATTTTCAAATAGTAGAAAATCTTTAGCAAAGTAAAAACAGTACTTATCCATATTTTTCCGTAATTCAAACTGAAACTAAGACGTTATCTAATAGCGTTTTAAGCAAGAGGTTGCGCGAAAATACTACGTTAAAATAGAGAATAGAATACGAAAACATGAATGAAATAATAATACTTAAAAAATGAATGAGAAATTTAAAATTTATGGTACTTAGGTTTAGGGATAAAATCGTTATTCTGTTAGCTAGAAGAACTATTATTGAATTTGTTGGAAAACTCTTGACTAGGGCTGACACTCCAGATAACTTCGATATAGCTATGGGGTCGAGTGACTCAGCTGAAATTACGAATCTAGTAGGTGCGTACGTCTTGTATAGCCGAAATAAAAAAATCCCGGAGCAGCGGTGCAGTTTATACAGGGATGATGCCTTATTCATCATCCCTAGTAACAATAAATCAACCATTGAAAGAATAAGAAAGAAAATTAGAAAATTTTTTAGAAGCTTCAACTTAAGTATTATATATAAATATAGTACTAAGATAGTAAATTTTTTGGACACTACTCTAAACATAGACTCTAAATTGTACTACCCCTATAGAAAAGAGAACGAGGTTACAAGATATGTGAATAAATTATCCAATCAGCCCCCCCCCCCCCCAATGTATTAAAATCAATAGTAAAAAGCGTTTCTGAGAGAATTACTAAGTTATCTTCAAATATTGATATTTTTAATTTCCATTCACACCACTACAATGTTGCTTTGTCTAAAGTGGGATATGACCAGAAAATTTCTTTCCTCAGTCCTGGAAGGCCAACTCATTTTGATAGAGAAATTAATAATGATGTTAGTAATATTAAGTCTAATAACTTAACTTGTGATGAAAGACTAAATGAAAAACCATCCTACATACCTGATATTTTAAGTAATAAGAAAAATAATAGAGTACATTTTGATAGGAGACTACATACTAATACTAGCAAAAAACCTAGGTTAGATAAAAGTAATGGCAATGTAAATGATATAGTTACTCCACAAAATAGTAAGGATTCCACAAAAAAGATGTGCAAAATTATAAATCATCATAATAATATTGTCCTAGAAAATAATGGTAATCAAAAGATATCCTATACTCACTCACACAATAAATTTAAAATTAAAAATCCTGTCTGCCTCAATATCTCTTTCAACTGTGCAGTATCCAGCAATATTAACAAAAAATTTATGGATATTTTACAAAAAAATTTGCCTTCCCACAGATATAGTAGAATCTTTTCATGTTATACAGTCCTAATCTCTTACTCAGCCCTTCCTAATATAGGTACAATCATAGCTAGGTTAAATAGAAAGAAAATAAGATTAGCTAGAATCGTTGAAAATAAGAATGGTGGTAATAGTTATAGGAATATCAATAATAATTTAATCAATGTCAATAATAATATTACTAATAATTATAGAAATGGAAGTGGAAATAACAATGACAATAGCAATTATGAATGTAGCAGCAATATACTTAGTCCTGTCAACCATAACTTAAACCAGCATAATGAATATAGTGGTATTGATGTTGGAAGTACAATTGAAATAAATAGTAGTAACACCTCTAATGATAATAATGTGAATTATGGGTCTAGTTCATATATGGAAATAGAAAATATTAGTATGCCTGATGCTGCAGGAATGATTCTATCTGATAGCATGTTGGAAATGGAGTTAGATGGTAATAGAAGTGATCATAATAAGCCTGATAACAGAATTAAAATAGGGGAAATAATATCAATGTGAATAATTGTAACAACAATAATTTAAATCTTAGTAATATTATTGGTGTTGCTGATGGTTCCACTGGTTGCAATTGTAGAAATAAGTCCCGTTGTCCGTTATTAGGCCAATGTCTCACCAGAAACGTAGTATATAAATGCATTAATAAGTACTATAACTGATAATTATATTTACTTGGGATGTACGATTAATTTGAAACAGCGCATATATAACCACTTGTCAGTTAGTTTTAGTGTGTATCTTACTTACTTTACTTTATTTAACTTAAAAGAATAGGATGTTTTGAAATTTTCTTAATAGTTTTTAATACTTTTCAAACCTTTCTGAATTTTATTTAATGCCTGACCCTAAAGGATCCATGTTATTCCATTATTCCATTGTTTGTGGTAGTATTATTACTGTTATTTTATGCGTGACTTAAATAAATCTAATCCTTGTTCCATAATTATTTTGTACTTGGCCCTTGTTAGTGAACACAAGTTCCTGATTGTTTAAGATAGTGTGGTCTAATTAAATTAGTGCATAATTATCATGTTCTCTATTAGTTGTTTAGTTCACCATTATATTCTATGTTAATTCCAACCATTCATTTTATCTATTTCTTAAACCTTGATAAGTCCATCATTATAAACCATGTAAATCCTATGTATCAATTCTTTATAGTAGTTATAAAATAAATTTTATCTCATGTGTCCTTTAAATAATATTAGATATATGTTTAATCTTAATTTTTTTAAAATAATTTTTAGTCCAATATCTATACAAAAATTTTAATTTCACATCTTATCTATGGTTCTTTATATTGGTGTAAATAAGTCTAAATGTACTTTACCAAAGCATTTTAAATTAATACTACTTCATGGTTTTTGCATACTGAATGTATTGATTAGTTACATTACTATACACTATTTCTTTTTATTTCTTATTTCATTATTAATTTTGTAATTTATAATTAGCTTTTATTTATTCACATATTAATTAAGCAAATATTGGTATCCCAAATTTTCCAAACTTAGCATATGTAAAACAATACTGATACATTATTCTGATTAATGAAAACTATGAATAAACATATACTGTATCTGTACACATATAGCAACTTTATTTTATATACTTTTGACCTAGGTGCCTTATGTTAAACTTCCCCTGCTCCATTATAAACTGGTCTGCTAGTAGAGAAAAAAACCCCAACCTATAATAGTTTGTCACTAAAACCAAATGAATCTTTATAACCATATCATCCATGTATATTGTTTACTCCTTTCCCTTTCCCTATAAGGAAAAGGCTGGTGCCCTCTTAAGCTTTGAATCACTAGGTCTGATAAGATGAAACAAAAAAAAACAAATAAAATCAGTGACAGTTAAAAATCTGCTCAGAATTATTTACTAGCCTGTATGGTCTAGCTAAGTCAAAATGGTTTTTTGTATTCTTCCTTTCCACTTGGATGGTTTAAATGTAGTTACAACAATATGTCCTTCTGTTGAAATAAAATTTCAGTAAATTTCTCTATCTTTGTGCAGCTGAGGGTTGCTCTACATTTTACATTTAATGTAATGTTCACATTGCATTAACTTTGAATATCCTTGTTGCTTATTTTGATATATATATATGTGTGTGTGTGTGTGTGTGTGTGTGTGTGTAAGGCGCATGGCTCAGTGGTTAGGGTGTCGAGCTTACGATCATGAGGTTGTGAGTTCGAATCCCGGACTGGGCTGTGTGTTGTGTTCTTGAGCAAGACACTTTATTTCACGTTGCTCCAGTTCACTCAGCTGTAGAAATGAGTTGCGACGTCACAGGTGCCAAGCTGTATCGGCCCCTTGCCTTTCCCTTGGATAACACTGGTGGCGTGGAGAGGGGAGGCTGGTGTGCATGGGCGACTGCTGGTCTTCCATAAACAACCTTTCCTGGACTTGTGCCTTGGAGGGTAACTTTCTAGATGCAATCCCATGGTCATTCATGACCGAAGGGGGTCTCAGAATATATATACAATGGCCCAGTGGTTAGGGCTGTGGACTTGCGGTCAGAAGATCGTGGTTTCGATTCCCAGACTGGGTGTTGTGTGTGTTCATTGAGCAAAAACACCTAAAGTTGTATGAGGCTCCGGCAGGGAGTGGTTGTGACCCTGTTGTACTCTTCCACCTCAACTTTCTCTCACTCATTCTTCTTTTTTCTTGAGTAAAAACCTGCGATGGACTGGTGTCCCGTCCAGCTAGGGGGGAACACACATGTCATGGAAACCTGGAAATCGGCCCTATGCTCCACAAGGGCCTAAGAGGATTTCCATATATATATATGTATATATATATGTACAGATATCACACATGTATATATATATATATATATATATATATATATATATATATACATGTACAGATGTCACATGTACATATATATATATATGTATATACATGTACTACACTCTCTGAGTGGTTGGCGTTAGGAAGGGCATCCAGCTGTAGAAACTCTGCCAAATTAGATTGGAGCCTGGTGTAGCCATCCGGTTGCACCAGTCCTCAGTCAAATCGTCCAACCCATGCTAGCATGGAAAGCGGACGTTAAACGATGATGATGATGTACAGATATCACACACACACACACACACACACACACACACACACGCACATATATATATATATATATATATATATATATGTATATATATGCACAGATATCACACCCATATTCCTACTGAATCCACCAAATGCCTCAATGCAGGAGGGTCCTAGGTGACTTTAACCTCCCAAATGTTAAATGGCCTGAAGGTCACATCCTCTCTGGGATGTCACTGCATGAGCAAAGCCAGGCAATATCTTTGTTAGAACTCTCCAACATGCTATGCTGTTCATGGAACAAGTGATACTCCAACCAATCAGGGGAAACAATATTTTAGATCTCTGCTTCATGAACAATGTGAGTCTAATCCATAATGTGAAAGTAACACCTACATCTCTCTCAGAGCATAACATTATAGAATTAACAATGTATGGTCCTAGACAACCCACTGACACCCATCCCATCAGGACCACTCAAGCCATTTCCAACCTGAATTTCCACAGGGCGGACTGGAAGTCAACTCGCAAAGAGATTCAAAATCAAAACTGGCATGACAGCCTTTCTATACAAGACAATGACCTCAAACTAAGTCATTTTATGTCAACCATACAAGATATATGCACCAAATATGTGCCAGCAAGAAAGGCCAGCAAACATGCCAATAGAATTCCCATAGACAGGAAAATCCTTATGAGACACAAACAAAGTTCTCAAACCAGTTGAATAGAGAACTGGAGGTTAGTAAAAGGGCTAAATTAAAACTAACACTGTTAGAAATAGAAAATAAGATTAAACTCTCTCATGAAAAGGAGACAGTGGAGAAGGAGAAGAGAGCAGTAGAAAGCATAAAAACAAACCCCAAGGCTTTCTATAGATTTGCAAAGGAGACTGCTACGGTGCAGTATAAGATAGGACCCCTATTCCTGCCTAATGGCTCACTGACTGCAGATCCCACATGGATAAGTGAAGTGCTCAGTACACAATTCAAGAGTGTCTTCACCTCTCCTCTGAGTCACATGCAGATAAAGAACCCAGCTGATTTCTTTGACAATAGCACTCAGCAGAAGGGGACTGCATCTATTACCTACATTGGCATTGAAAAGGAAGATGTAATAGTAGCCATAAAAGAAATGAGCTCAAATTCAGCAACTGGCCCTGATGGTTTCCCAGCTGTCCTCCTAAAGTCATGTAAACAAGAATTAGCGGGACTACTCCGGATACTCTTCCAGAGTTTCCTTGCAAGTGGTAAACTTCCCAAAAAGCTGAAGGAAGGCATCAAATGTCTGATCCATAAAGGTGGAAGCAGAGCAGAGGCTGGGAACTACAGGCCCACCTCTCTGACTTCACATATTAGCAAAGTCATGGAACAAATTGTCAGAAGGAGGCTGATTGTGTTCCTAGAAGAAAATGACTTGCTGAATGAGACCCAGCATGGTTTCCATCCAAGTAGATGCTGCCTCACGCAGCTCTTGCAGCATTATGACTGGGTCCTGAAGCAGCTACTTGACCATTCAAATGTTGATGTGATATATCTCTACTTTGCAAAAGCCTTTGACAAAGTTGATCATGGCTTGATATGTCATAAGCTGCGAAACCTTAGCATAGCTGATAAATTAGGAGAGTGACTGCATGACTTCCTGAATGGTAGAAGTCAGACAGTTGCAGCCAATGGAGAACTATCTAGGGAAATGCAAATATTGAGCGTTGTTCCGCAAGGAACTGTCCTGGGGCCACTACTGTTCATAGTGGCCCTTCTGGATATGCCCACGGTCACTCGGACAGCCATTGTCACTAGCTACGCTGATGACACAATACTATCTCAGGCAATAAAGAATCCTGATGATATCATAAGCCAGCAGAATGACCTAAATGCAATATACAAGTGGGCAGAGCAAAATAATATGCGGTTCAATGTTAAAAAATTTCAAGTACTGTGCTACAAGGTCACAAGTGCCTCCCAACTGGCATACACAGGGCCTGGAAGTACTGCAATCCCAAAACCACAAACGGTGAGAGACTTGGGCATCAGCATGTATAGTGATGCATCATTTCACATGCACATTGTCAAGTTGATAGCAAAGTGCAGACAACTGGCAGGGTGGATACTGAGGACATTCCGAACAAGGGATCAAAAAGTCATGTTGACTCCATGGAAGACATTTGTTCTGAGCTGCCTAGACTATTGTTCTCAGTTGTGGTCACCACACAGTGTCAAGCTAACAACAGAACTCAAGGCAATTCAGCGTCACTATACTAAAAAGATTGCCACAGTCCAGCAGATGAACTACAGGGAGCGAGTGAAGGCACTAAGTCGTTATTCCATGTAGTGCAGGTAAGAGAGATATGTAATAATTTGCATATGGGAAATACTGGACGGACTGATACCAAACTTTGGGATCAAGTTCTACATGAATGCCTGCACAGGTGGCCACTGTGTAGTACCAAGGGTACCGTCCAATGCATCTCACATAAGAACAAGGTATTGTAACAGCCTCAATTTCAGAGGCTCTTTAATGCCCTGCCAAAACAATTGAGAGACCGGCAAGACATGGATGTAGAGGTCTTCAAGACAAAACTCGACACTTTCTTATTCACGATACCAGACGAACCGATGGCTCAAAATGCGACACAGTTGAGGGCAGCGATGTCAAATTCTCTTATACACCACCAGATGTGCCATCAAAACTCTTGATTGGACTATATCAGGTGGAGGAGAAGAGCCATGCAAGGAATGTGCAGAGAGCAAAGCATCTGGAGGGAAAGTCATGGTGGTGCTCCAGCACAACCGCAGCCACTCGGCTGTAACACATAAATAAGAATACATAAATATATGTATATGTGTATATATATATATATATATATATATATATATATATATATATATACATATATGTGTGTGTGTGTGTGTATATGTGTATATATGTATATGTGTATATATGTATATATGTATGTGTATATATATATGTATATATGTATTTATATATTTCGAGTGCTACTTGTAACCTGTAACTCAGTACAACCTGTTGCATGGTCGGGCCGTCAGTGACTAAACCGGCAATCCCACCAAGTTTCTTTGGTGAGGAGGGTGTTTATTGGACACCCTGCGGGATGAAAAACAAAACCCGTCAAAGGGCAGAGGAACTCTTGCGAGTCAACGGCCATCCAATATGTGTGTAGTTATGTATTTACTCTATATCCCCACTTTTTTCTCACTAATTTTAGATATTGTAAATTTTTACAGCTTGCTCATTATATATATAAATTAAAGAAAAAAGAAAAAGGAGAAAAAAAAACCTTTTATGTATATTTTTATAGTTTGCTCATATTTTATGTAAATTTTTATAGTTTGCTCATTATATAGATTTTTTCATGTATTCCATATCGCCATATTGTATATTTTATGTACCCAATGACTGGTGTAGCAGCATCATAGTCAACTGCTACAAAGGTAAAGGTGACGCTTTAGATACAAATAATTACAGAGGCATCAAGCTGTTAGATCAGGTTATGAAAGTTACAGAGAGGGTCATAGCCCAACTAATTAGGGAGCAAATCAATTTAGATGAGATGCAGTTTGGGTTCGTGCCAGGTAAAAGCACTACTGATGCCTTATTTCTAGTGAGACAGTTGCAAGAGAAATACCTAGCTAAGGATAAACCTCTGTACCTGGTTTTCATTGACATGGAGAAAGCCTTTGACAGGGTCCCCCGATCCCTTATCTGGTGGTCAATGAGGAAACTTGGGATAGAAGAATGGTTAGTGAGAGCTGTGCGAGCCATGTACAGAGATGCTGCCAGTAAGGTGAGGGTTGGAAGTGAGTACAGCAATGAATTCCGGGTAGAGGTAGGGGTCCACCAAGGTTCCGTCCTCAGCCCCCTCTTATTTATCATAGTCCTCCAGGCAATCACAGAGGAGTTCAAGACAGGTTGCCCCTGGGAGCTCCTCTATGCTGATGACCTTGCCCTAATTGCGGAGTCACTATCAGAACTAGAGGAGAAGTTTCAGGTGTGGAAGCAAGGTCTAGAATTGAAGGGCCTTAGAGTCAACCTAGCTAAAACCAAAATCCTAATAAGTAGGAAGGTAGATAAAACACAAACCCCTTCAGGTAGATGGCCCTGCTCAGTATGTAGAAAAGGAGTAGGTAGTAACTCTATAAGATGTACCCGGTGCAAGCTATGGACACATAAGAGGTGCAGCAACATCAAGGGCAGGTTAACTAGCAAGTTAGTTTTTGTTTGTGGCAGATGTTCAGGTGCAATAAAGACTGTAAACAAACAGGAAACAACTTCTATCTCATTCCAGGGTGAAAAGCTAGAGGTAGTCGATAGCTTCCGCTATCTGGGCGACCAAGTTAGTAGTGGGGGTGGGTGCACTGAAAGTGTAGCTGCTAGAATAAGAATAGCCTGGGCAAAGTTTAGAGAGCTCTTACCCCTGCTGGCAACAAAGGGACTCTCACTCAGAGTAAAAGGCAGACTGTATGACGCATGCGTACGAACAGCCATGCTACATGGCAGTGAAACATGGGCTGTAACTGCTGAGGACATACGTAAGCTCGCAAGGAATGAAGCCAGTATGCTCCGTTGGATGTGTAATGTCAATGTGAATACCCGTCAGAGTGTAAGTATCTTGAGAGAAAAGCTGAACATTAGACGCATCAGTTGTGGTGTGCAAGAGAGACGATTGCGCTGGTATGGACATGTGGTGAGAATGGATGAGGATAGCTGCGTGAAAAAGTGCCACACCCTAACAGTTGAGGGAACCCGTGGAAGAGGTAGGCCCAGGAAGACCTGGGCTGAGGTGGTGAGGCAAGACCTTCGTACATTGGGCCTCACCTAGGCGATGACTACTGACCGAGACCTTTGGAAATGTACTGTGCGTGAGAAGACCCAGCAAGCCAAATAAGATCGTTGCCAGTGCCCCTGGACTGGTTCTTGTGCGGGTGGCACATGAGATGCACCATTTTGAGCGTGGCCGTTGCCAGTACCGCCTGACTGGCTCCCGTAGGATTTTCGAGCGAGATCGTTGCTAGTGCCCCTGGACTGGCTTGTGCGGGTGGCACATAAAAGACACCATTTCGAGCGTGGCCGTTTTCGTGCGGGTGACACGTAAAAGCACCCACTACACTCTCTGAGTGGTTGGCGTTAGGAAGGGCATCCAGCTGTAGAAACTCTGCCAAATTAGACTGGAGCCTGGTGTTGCCATCCAGTTTCACCAGTCCTCAGTCAAATCGTCCAACCCATGCTAGCATGGAAAGCGGACGTTAAACGATGATGATGATGATGATGATTGTATATCAACTTTTTTTTTTCCCAGCTTAAGGCTGTTTTTTATTTTTTTTATCTAGCTTAATGCTGTTTTTTCCCGATCGCGTGGTTAAACCATTGGGAGTGAAGGACCCCTAGCCCTTGTTAGGGCATCCTTCTAGGAGAAGGCAACTCAGGCAACTGGGATAACTCCGACATAAAACCTGCAGCTCAGTGGTTACCGATGATGTTGAATTGTTGTTCTTTTTGGGTTATGGCTACTGTTGCTTAGTGAGTGGGATTGACTCAGTGCACAGCCTTTCCTCACTTAAAAAAAAATCTTCTTGCACAGGCACTGCACGATAACAACATGGATTGATTGATTAATCAATTAACTAATTGATGATTGTTGATAGTGCTGTGAATCTCAACCGAATGGCTGGCTGTAGCCTTAAAAAGCAAATAATCAATGATGTACCAAAACAGTAAAAAAATAAATGGCAGTAAGGACTCTGGAACCACATCAGATGAAAGAGTCTGGCCCAGCAGGGTATCCAGAGCATCACAGTCTGAACCCGGCCGTCATTGTGTTATTGTGATAGAACCAAATAAAATACTGAATATTGGCTGTTGGAATGTACGGACACTGCTTGACCGCAAGTCCTCAGAATGTCCTGAACGCAGGACTGCTCTTCTTGCGAAGGAGCTCCAACGCTATGATCTTGATATCGTTGCTTTGTCTGAGACGAGACTGGCTGGAGATGGTCATCTTACAGAATCTTGTGGAAGATATACATTCTTTTGGAAAGGGAGAGATGAAGAGCTTAGAGGAGAGGCTGGAGTGGCATTTGCTGTTAAGACTTACTCTTGTGGACATGTTGGAAGAATTCCCAGTCGGGATTAATGAGCGGCTTATGTCCATGAGAATTCCTTTGGTTAAAGGAAATTATGTGACCTTGGTGAGTGTGTATGCTCCAACTATGTGCTCTATTAATGATGAAAAAGTTTCTTTCTACCATGCTTTGAAGGGCATTATAAGAAACATCCCTAGAGCAGACAAAGTCATCGTACTGGGTGACTTTAATACTAGAGTGGGTAGGGATTTTAACACATGGACAGTAATTGGAAAGCATGGGGTGGGAAAGTGTAATAGTAATGGTATGTTTCTGCTGCAGATGTGCGAGGAGCTGCGTCTGTGTGTTGCCAATACCATGTTTCAGCAAAAGAATAAGTTTAAGACCACATGGATGCACCCTGCATCTAAAGAGTGGCATATTCTGGATTACAACCTTGTTAGGATGCGTGACAGACGTGATGTGCGGTGTGTTCGTGTTTTTCGTGGAGCTGAGTGTTGGACTGACCACCGCCTGGTATGTGCAAAAGTCAAATTAATCACAAAACGTAAAATCTGGGCTGCAGGTATTACCCTGCCCAAAAGACTGAATGTTGCTCGTCTTAGTTGTAATGGCGTGAAGAGATCTTTACGAGAGGAAATGAATGCTGCAGATTTTGGGGAAAATTGGTCGACCCTCAAAAAGTCAGTTTATGATATAGGCAGGAAAGTTCTGGGATTGATACAAAGAAAGCATGAAGATTGGTTTAAAGAAAATGATGAACATATAGATGATTTATTGGCTGTTAAAAGACGTACTTTGTCACGCTATTTGTCAGCAAAGCCACAGGAGAGAGATGTATTGCATAGGGAACTCAAGGATGTGAAATCACGTGTGAGGCGGAGGCTCTCTCAAATGAGGGATACCTGGTGGAGTAAGAAGGCTGATGAGATACAGGTGGCATTGGATTCCAATAACACAAAGCTGTTATACGGTCTCTTGCGAGAGGTTTATGAACCGACTTCTTCTCTGATGACACCACTTTGAAGCAGGGATGGTAAAGAACTTCTTCGTGATTCACAAGGAATTCTGCAAAGGTGCCAAGAACACTTTGATGAACTCTTGAATCAGCAGTCTATAGTTAGTGAGGATGTTCTCAATCGCATCCCTGAATTACCTGTGAAGGCAGCTCTTGCAGAACCACCAAAGCTGGAAGAAATTGCAGTGGCTGTCTCAAGGATGAATAATGGGAGGTCTCCGGGTATGAATGGCATTCATGCAGAGTTGTTGCAGCATGGTGGTGAGAAACTTCTACAGCAACTTCACTCCTTGTTTGGCAGTATATGGGATAGTGAATCTGTACCTGAGGACTGGAGAGATACAGTAATGGTGGTCTTATATAAGGGAAAGGGTAACAAGAATGATTGTGGTAACTACAGGGGAATATCATTGCTTTCTGTCGTAGGAAAGGTTTTATGCAGGGTACATCTGGACCGTCTGTTGAAACACGTTGCAGATTGTGTTCTTCCAGAAAGTCAATCTGGTTTTCGTGCCGGACACGGCACTGATGATGTGATCTTCTCAGCTAGACAGCTTCAGGAAAAGTGTGTGGAACAGGGTCTCGATTTATATCAGGTTTTTGTCGATCTGACAAAGGCCTTCGATACAGTTAATAGAAAAGCACTATGGAAAGTCCTCCAGAAACTTGGGTGTCCTGAAAAGTTTCTTGCTTTGGTTAGGTCTTTTCATGGAGGCATGAAGGGTAAGGGTTAATGTTAGAGGGAAAATGTCGGAGCGCATCTCGATACAAAATGGAGTGAAGCAAGGGAATATTCTGGCACCGACTCTATTCGCCATATATTTTGCGATGGTTTTCTGTATTGCATTTAGAAACTGCAGATATGGTGTTTACATCTATTATCGAACCTCTGGCAGCATATTTAATATCAGGTGCTTTGCTGCAAAAACAAAAGTATTTACCTCTATCATAAGAGACCTTTTGTATGCAGATGATTGTGATCTAGTAGCACACACAGAGATTGATATGCAACACATTTTGAATGCATTCTCTGATGCTTGCACTGCCTTAGGAATGACAGTCAATCTCAAGAAAACTGTTGTCATGTACCAACCTGCCCCTGGTAAGCAGTATATTGAACCAAATATCTATGTGTATGGTAGAAGACTTGGTGTAGTCGATCAGTTTGTCTTCCTGGGAAGCACTGTTAATAGATATGGCAATTTGGATAATGAAATTCCATACAGAATTAGGAAAGCAAGTGATGCTTTCGGAAGGCTAGAAAGGTGTCTCTGGGGTCGGCGAGACATATGCAGGAAGACAAAGATAAAGGTGTACAAGGCATGTGTGCTCTCTTCTCTTCTTTATTCCTGCGAGACCTGGGTCACATATCGTGACCACCTTAAACAACTGGAATGTTTTCATCAGATGTGTTTCAGACGGATCTATGGCATTAAGTGGGAGGACCGCATCAGTGATCTTGAGATATTGGAAAGCTCTCGGTGTGAAAGTATAGAAGGCTCAGATGGAGTGGTCATCTGGTTAAGATGAAAGATTCAAGGATGCCAAAAAAACTCTTTTATGGAGAGTTAGCTAAAGGAAAACAACCTCCACATAAACCAAAAATGAGGTATAAAGACTTGCTGAAGGTTTCTTAAGAGATGTTTTCATCTCTCCTGACACATGGGAGGGCATAGCTATTGACCATAGCAGGTGGAGAAGGATTGTTCACGAGGGGACAACTACTTTTGAGAAATCACGAATTGCGCATGAGAAAGTAAGGAGGGATGTCAGGAAGGGCATTGCTGTTGCACTTCCAGACGGTAAGGGTCTTCCCATGACACTGACATGCAGTGTCTGTGCAAGACCGTGCCTCAGTAAAGCTGGACTCATGAGTCATCTTCGTAGTCATAAAGCAAGACCAATGATTGACTACCAGGCCGCTGGTGATGATGCTACACACCATACTAATCATGTCTGTCGGGCATGTGGAAGGGAGTGTGATTCAGCAGGAGGACTTAAACGACATGCAAAGCTACATGAAGCCCAATTACAACAACAGCCAGCTATTGCCAGTAAAGGTTATATATATATATATATATATATATATATTTATATAATTATTCTAGTGAAATACATTCACTGATTTCAAAAATAGAAATAATGCATTTCTAAATCTCTCAGAGAGATTTATGCAGTAGTGATACGATAAAGTAGTTGTGTGCTCTCAACTTAATGTGACAGTCCCATGAAGGGAATAATACTACTGCTATTTAGCCCTAGCAAGCAGCACTGCTTCCTGTCATCCTTGACACATTTCCTGTGTCCTTATGTTTACAAGGGGGAGATAAGCACCTTGTGTCAAGGCTGACAGGAAGCGGTGCTGCTTCCCAGGGCTAAATAGCAGTAGTATTATTCCTTTCATTGAACTCTCACATTAAGTTGACAGCATACAACTACTTTATCGTATCACTACTACATAAATCTGTCTGAGAGATTTAGATATGTATTATTTCCATTTTTGAAATCAGTGAATGTATTTCACTAGAATAATTATATGTTTACAATAGCTAGATAGGTGTCTCCAACTAGCAAGCCAGGCTACTCCAGACTGAAGATGAGCAACGACTCAGAAACTTAGCTGGGTGGAGGTGCTTATCTCCCCCTTGTAAACATAAGGACACAGGAAATGTGTCAAGGCTGACAGGGAGCGGTGCTACTTCCTAGGGCTAAATAGCAGTAGTATTATACCCTTCATGGGACTGTCACATAAAGTTGACAGCATTCAACTACTTTATTGTATCACTACTGCATAAATCTTTCTGAGAGATTTAGGAATGTATTATTTATATTATGAAAAAGATATTTGTTTATATTTGTTCATCACACATTGCAGCAACAATTAAAAACTTGTATTACTTCTGTAAGATACATCTAATTGTACATGTTCACAACGTTTGTCATCGATGATATTCATACATTTATTTGCATATGTTAGTTTATGACTAATGTTTATCAAATGTACTATGTACATGTGATTAAGAAAGAAACGAGTAATCGATTACAGAGTACTCAAATGTTTGGCCACCATTATTGAAACCATACCAGCTGGTATCACAACTACCATCATTTGCAGTTACAGGTTTATGGTATCTTGTGTAAACATGTATATAAAATGTATTATGTACATGTAAGAGACTGTAAATCCACTTTAGCTATATAACTGTATATAAAATCATGTATGTTCAAGATAACTCCATGCAAATGTCCACATCTATCAATAATGTATGTTGGGAAGAATTGATTTGCTTCTTTAATCACTCATTTGCTTTTAGTCATGTATATTTTATTAATTCTGACATTTGTTTGCATGGGTCTAGTCATTATTTCACATATATATTTTACACATACTTGTTTATATCTGTGCCAATCTAATTGCTCAATTGACTTCATAAATATTCCCTTGAATGCTCCACTTAAACTTGTACCCCTTCCCTATTCAGAAATGCTAATTTATTCATACTTGTTTATTCATGTTACTTGTTCTGGCTTTTCCTCCATGTTTATGCTATATTTTCTCAGTTATACTCCCAGTCCCACATATTTAATTATATCTGCATACTCAGTTTTATTTGTTTCTGTTTCTAGCTGGCAGTTACCCTGGTGGGCAACCACCTTATGGAAGTAGCCAAGGTAAGTTTCAAGTCATTAAATATTATCTATCCATCTCCTTTCTGGGCTTATTGTAGAAGCCATGCAGTTTCTTCTCATTTCTAATTTCTATCTGGTATATTGTTTTCAGTGATGTCAGTGGGCCTTCTATCTTACACAAAATTATATGTGCAAATGAACTAATGAGAGAGATTTGTATAATGAGTATTTAAGCTAGCTAACAAACATAATCCATTTTAAAGGTTAAGAAAATTTCTCAATCTGCTAGTATAGCCTTAAAATTTTGGATATATTTCTAGTTTTAATGACTGGATATGCTTTCTATATTGTTTAATATGCTTAAATACACACCTAGAAAATAGGTTAGATATAAAGTTGTACAAATACTCTGTGATAGTTGTACTCACTGAAATAAATGTTGTGTAGTAAATCAGGTCTGTTCAATTGAAGCTTTTCAACAGTGCTAGGATTTTTATCCAAAATTACACATATTTAAGACTTTTGCTTTTATTAGATGTGATTTTTACCTTCTCTAATGCAGACTGAATAAAATTGACCGAAGACTGATTACTTCAAGAAGGGAAATTGATGCAAACATTTAAGTTCATTATTTTGCAGAAAAGTTTGACCTGTTTTTTGAGATCACTTACTCTTTATCTCAGAACATAAGAGCGACTCTTGTGCTCTTTTTCCTATCGCCAAGTGAGACCATAATCCGAGGTCTCTGTCAGGGGTGTAGCCAGCCCACTTATGCGTACCTTTCCTTCATTGGACACTAAACTCTGCTTGCGAAGACCTGTTGAGGCAAGTGAAATTGAAATTGAACCAAATTTGACGACTAGCACCCATGCCAACCTCTCCTTCATTGGACACTAAACTTAACTTGCGAAGACCTGTTGGGGCAAGTGAAATTGAAATCGTGATTGAACTGAATTCAATGACTGGCACCTGCGCCAGTGGAGTGCTAACAGCACTGTCCAAGCTTGATCGTTGCCAGAGCAGCTGTCTGGCTTCTGTGCCAGTGGCACGTAAATAGCACCATTTGGACGTGATCATTACCGGCCTCGCCTTACTAGCACTTCTGCCGGTGGCACGTGAAAAATCATTCAAGCGAGGTTGTTGCCAGTGCCACTGGACTGGCTCCTGTGCAGGTGGTACATAAAAAACACCTTTTTGAGCGTGGCCGTTGCCAGTACCGCCTGATTGGCCTTCATGCCGGTGGCACGTAAAAGCACCCACTACACTCTCGGAGTGGTTGGTGTTAGGAAGGGCATCCAGCTGTAGAAACTCTGCCAAATCAGATTGGAGCCTGCTGCAGCCATCTGGTTCGCTAGTCCTCAGTTAAATTGTCCAACCCATGCTAGCAGACGTTAAACAATGATAATGAAAGAAAAGAGCAACCAATTATAGAATATTCAAATGTTTGGCCACCGCTATTGAAACCATACCAGCTGGTATCACAACTACCATCACTAACTGTCAATTCCACAACAGTTATCATCATCATCATTAAAAACCTTCATTATTACACAATCTCTTTACCAATATGACTTATATCCCCACCTATTCAATAAAACATTGCAAATTAACTAATATCAGTGTTAGTTAATGCCATCACCACTGAGCTAATGCTAGCATGGGCATCTCCAGAGAGATTAAGTTACTGGTGTCTTAACAGTGTTTTGTTTCATTGCTATAATATACTAATGAATATATCTAGTTTTTTGAAAGGAAACAGTTGTATATGCACATTTCAATTCTTGTTTGAATCTTCATTAGCAATTGCACCCTCCTTAACTATCCATTGCTTATAAATGTTGTAACTTACAGTGTTTGTTAATAAGTCCATAGATATGACATATAATTCATTATTACAATGAAACAAAATATTATTTATGCTCTGTTAATTTGATGTTCAATCTAGCTGCCAAGAAAGTGTTATAAGCAATATGTTGGAGGGTGCATAGTTACTGAAGATTTGAACAGAAATTGAAACATGCATGCACAACTGTTTCTTCTATTTCTGTCCATGAACAAATTGTACAGACATGTTGTTTACAGTCTTTGTTACATAGTGTTGGCTAATAAATATAGATATATTCTATTATACATGTTAGCAATTAAATGAAATGTCATATAAGTTATGTCTAGAACACAACTGATTGAGAGAATTGACTCTAAATATTGAAGTGTTAGTCCAAGAGTCAAATATTTGTCTTGAAATATAGAAAATATGATTAGTTTTGGTGATTATTGTTCTGTATTCTTTATTTCCATTATTTATTTTACAGGTTATCCTTCACAGCAGCAACCTGGGTATCCACCTCAACAAACTGGGTATCCACCTCAACAAGCTGGGTATCCACCTCAACAAGCTGGATATCCTCCTCAACCTGGGTATCCGTCTCAACAACCTGGATACCCACCCTCTGGTAAGTGTATTTTAGATTGAATTTCTGCATGTATCGATATTTTCAAAAATTTCACTGGGTAGAGACTGAGATTTTTACAGGAGTTTTTTTTTAACATATTTCCAGTTTTACATTTGTCTATAATTTCTAGCAATATATTACCAAATATAGTATTGATTATAACTCAAGATTAAAACTTTACAGTATGTATTTCTTCCGTCTATGTTGGGAGTTTAGGGCTAATTTTTCTCTTCTGAGAGCAGCAAAATAGGTACCAATGATATACTGAGCATTTTGATAAATAGCATGGAATATATAACTATATTCTTCACATTCTGAGTGCAACTTTTCTGCAGGTTACTAACCTTTCATTTCAATGGTATTGATAAAAGAAGTGCTTATAAAGATTGATTCAAGTGACTATACCACTCCCTGTGACCTTTTAACTTAAAAGTAAATAATATTAGCTGATATGATTAAGAGCACTACTTCCTTTAGAAATTGTTTGCTTGTACTTAGTTCTCAAAAAGGTTGAATATCTGAAGATCTGAACTGCTGATAATGAAAAGTGCATTGTACAAATTCATTCAGATTTCTTTGGTATATTAAAATTTTGTTACTTGTTGTTACCAGTGAAACTTCATGATGTTTCAGTTAACTTTCTTAGCTGTGATATGTGACACTCCAGTAATTTTGGCATGTTTTATATCTTTGTTAGTTTGGTTTGGATGAAGGAACTATGCCCATGGTTCTTGCAGGTCCTCCAAGATGAATGAGAGTGCTGTTAATATTCTGCACAAACTGTTACAACTTGAGAAAAGATAGCTGTAAGAGAGAATTCCAAAGATATTCCCTGAAATAATCTGGGAAGAAAGGACTGGGTATTGTGTTTTGTGCTGATTTTGGAGGGGGTGAATTTGACACAATAAGGAAGATGAGCGAAGAGATGAATGAGTTGAGTGCATGAATAGAGAAGGCATAAAACTGACTAGCTCCAAGAGGCCATTGTGGTAGAAGAGGCAGCATGAAGAGTGGGTCAGTAGCTGGTGCATGTTTTTGAGTGAATTTATATCAGTCAGTTGAGTAGCCTTTCTCTGGGTGTGCTCTAGAGTGTCTCTGTGTATTGATAGCACTGTCCCAGTTGTAGGAGTAGAACTCCTTTGTGAATTTCACCTGAGCTTTGAAGATAGGAAGGTCAGTTTTTGAAATGCAGTCTGTTAAGGATGAATGTACATTAGAAGAAATTTTCAGTGATAGAGAGGCTTGTTGGTCATATTTAACAAGCCTCTCTAGTTTCTTGTTGGTCATATTTAAGCACAGCAAAGTTTAAAATGGTTTCTTATGTGCAATAATTGGGGTTTTTTTTTGTATTGCTGAAGGAGACAAAATTAGTATGACCCAATAGGAAGATGTTTTTGATGTCTCTGTGAAGATTTAGTATGAAATAGCTATGTTACATGTGGATGATCCTTTGTGGAATGTAAGGTAAGTTTGAAACACAGTGTCATGTATGTTAGAACTGGCCTTGTTGATGGGGATGCCAAATAATTCATTAAAGTATTACAAGAAGAGTGTTGGGTACAAAACTGAACCCTGGTGTACGGCAAAGTTGATAGCAAGTGGGAGAGAGAAAGAGAGCTATGTCAACACCCACTTCTGATACGAAGTCACTAATCCAAGAAATGAGACTTAAGAATTCCTTGTGGAATGGGAAATCTTAGAAGAAATTCATGTACCAGACATGGCCAAAAACTTTTGCTGAGGGCAAGGAAACTGCTTTCAGCAAACTTTTTGATAGCAAGAGTTTATTGGTGAGTGAAATCCGGTGCTATGATAGCTGTATTGCGGGGGGAGGGGGAGTCATTAACAAATGGAGAGAGATTTAAGGAGTCAGAGAAGGTTGTAGTTCATGGCTGTCCTCATCAACCTTGTGATGTGAAATTGAGTGTTACAAGATATTTAGCTGAGTCAGTGTCATTGACCATTTTTGGAAATGGAATATACTGTAGTGTGTTCCTCAAGATTGGTATGTATTCTATCATGTATGTGTGTGAGAAAGACTTGCTCAGACCTAGAGGTTCTCATGTCTTGAGGCAGTCAAAATGCGCCAGTGATTGTGGTTCCTCGCTTCTCCGTGTGTCATTCTATGTTTTATCAATCAGCTGCATGTCCATTTTGAACATTTGGTGCCAAATCAATATTGAGCATCCTCTCTGTCTCTTCCTACTGGTTTTCTGCTGAAGGACTTGATTGGCAGGGCTTTCATGTTGGAATTGTATTATATTTGTGTGTGTGTGTGAGAGAGAGAGAGAAAGAGATTGAAGAGTGTGGTGAGTATAGGGGCTAGCTGTGGAACCCATTATTTAAGAGCAATGGAAGGAGTATTGTCAGCACTGTTGGCCTTGTTGGTGTGAAGTGATTTCACACTTGGCATGATTGTGTACATAATAGTAAGTCTGGTGTAATGGTGGAAATTGAACCAGTGGTTGTGAAATTGAATTGAATGTAGGCAGTGAATGTGGAGACAGTCTCTGAGGAGATATTACTCACAGTTGTGTGATACCATAAAGGCATATTTCATGGTTGAGGTTTAAAGGAGTTGGGATGTTAGTTTTAAGGATAGGGGATTTTCTTCCAAGTGTTGAAGGTCATGTTTTTTGCTTGAGCATCTGCAGTGCAACTATTAGTGAATTACCCTCAGTTGTTCTGATGCCAGGGATAGTTAATATAGTAAAACTCCAACTGCTTGGGTGTAAGTATTGTGTTGTATGTGGATGTGTGATTATAGTTGTAACAAGTAGTGGTTGCATGATTTGATAGGCCCTCCGTCAGTTATGACAATGATGGTTCCAGTTGATTGGATCAATGGAACAGCCTGCTCATGAAATTAATGTGCAAGTGGTTGAGCATCCACAAACACATGTATCCTTAGTGTGGCCCTTTGAAATACAGCTACAACTCACTTCTGACAGCTGAGTGGACTGGAGCAATGTGACATAAAGTATCTTGCTCAAGGACACAATGTACTACCGGGAATTGAGCTCATGACGTCATGATCATGAGCCAAATACTCCTTACCACTGAGCCATGTACCTTCACAGGTGTAGAAGGAGTCATGATCTGGTAGAGGTGGGAATGGGAAGGAGAAAGAGATTAAGGGTTTTTGGAATGTCTGTATGTCAATCAGGAATGCACAGAGGGGATGAAAGTTGATGTAGAGAGTTAAGGATTGCAGAAGTTTCAGTTTCTGCATCATTGAGCTCTGTACAAAGTGAGATCAGGAAGAGTAAACAGAGTAATATAGATGTTGTTAATATAAGAAACAATATTATGAAAGCATTGCTGGAAGGAGTCTGGAGAATGGCAGAGGATGCAGATATATTTGGAGGAATGGGTGAGGGAGACTTTCAGCTAGAGTAATAAAGCCTTTGTAGATGATATCCAGGTAAGTGAGGTGAATGACTGAGAGAGTGGAATCTACATATGTGTAGATACTACTTTTAATGTGAAGTTTAAATGAAGAGTGGGCTGTAAAGATGAAGTACAACTTAGAGTTGAGAGATTTGTCTCAGAATTGAATTGGATGTGTTAGTAATAGATGATGTTGGATTGGATTCCACAGATGTTAGAGGAAAGAGAATTGTTCATTGAGCTTAGCTTTTGACATGTAGGGTGGTGTAGAGGGTGTTACTGCATTGTAAAGTCAGAGTAACTCTTTATCAAGAACTTGGTTTGAATACTTCACTAAAAGCACAGAAGGACCAGATGGTGGTGGTATTAAACAGGAAAGAATGATGTACCTACCATCCAAATGACTTAACCACAGAAAGGCTACTACACTCTAGGAAGCTGTACTGCATAACAAGCAATATTACCATTCATCTATATGCTGATATTAGTATCATTTATTCAAGGGTCAGATTATAAGATGAAAATGATGTCACCATACTTTTCTTTTCCATTTATT
Organism: Octopus bimaculoides; assembly: GCF_046866305.1. Classification (NCBI taxonomy): domain Eukaryota; kingdom Metazoa; phylum Mollusca; class Cephalopoda; order Octopoda; family Octopodidae; genus Octopus; species Octopus bimaculoides. The sequence continues at coordinate 18,702,097 of NC_142948.1, read as the reverse complement.
TTGCATTTTTTTACTAAGTCCAACATAGATGTTAAGATACTTTTGGTCATTCGTGATGTTACCCATCCATTAACATGTAAAGCCATTAAAATGTTTCCATAATATTGAAAAAGAATGGTAGTACACATATGCTTTTTAAGGGGATCCAAGATTGGTTCAAGAAAAGGGAGGAACAACCCACAACTTATAGGTTCTAGCAGTCGAAAGCATGCATCAAAATATATTTAGCTGATATTTAGTGATATTAGTGTATAACTGCTGGTTTTGTGATATTTCCAAAGCAGGTTTAGCATTATCATAATTATGAGACTAATTTATGAAAAATACACCAGATTAGAATAAGGAAAAAACACTTTGCTTTTTGCCAAACATATATGCAATAATAAATAGATATATATATATATATATATATATATATATATATACTTCTTTCCACTATTTACCAAAAATTATAAACAGTAAAAATATTAATTAAAAAAAAAAGACAGAATAACCCTGGTAGATATTTAGATTATATTGATATTAAACTGTAAATTGTTATATACGTCATAAGAATTTAGAAATTTCAAGAAAGTGTGAAATAATTTGTTTTTATCAGTGGAACACAAAGTAAATAAAGCTATAAATGATAGTCTGTGAATATTGTTTTTAAAAGCCTTTGGACAGAAAATGTTACTTTTTGTGGAAATCTTGGTTGGTGCATGTGCATTGATATCTTTTGTGATATTTGTGTCAAAGTTATGTCCTGGACATGTTTAGTAAGAGTTTGTAATTAAATGGCAGTTTATGGAGAAGTTTCAGTAAAAGTTGTATTGTATGTGTATAGTGAAGTCACCATCTTATCTGTGTTGTTTGCTTTCACTCATTGACACACAGTGTGGGATTAATATTGATTTTGATTAGGTTTATAGATTCTGTTAGTATAGTTGTTGCTAAGCAAGCCTTGTCAGCTCTTCTCAATCTGTATTTTAGCTGAAGCCGTTATGCTTTTATTGTTGCAGGTGTGTTTAGATTTATACCTTAAAATATTTTGTTCCATTTTAAAGTTAGAGTTTTGCTGGAGTTTTACTTCTTCATTAGGATACATCCTATGTGTGGAAATTATATGATTAGAGACTTGTTAGTCTTCCCTATAATTATCACACACAATATAGACTTATAGGGTGTTCGGACTAAATTTAACAATTTGCACAAAAGAAAAAAATATGCAATATCCTATCCAAAAATAAAATATCAATTAAATTGTGGCTGGAAGATAACAGTTTACTCAATGTAGCCAACTTCAGCTCCTCCCAATGCCTCAAAACAACTCTGAACCAGGTTCATGCATTCCTCACTGTGTCCTTGGGAAGATCTTTGAACACCTCCTTGATCTTAGCCACCAACTTGACCTTGGTGTTGCAGGCTAAGCAGTTGATGTCTTTCGGGAGAATTAGGAGTCCAGATATTGAGGCTGGTGAAGTTATAGAAATTCTCCAACAACCACTTCTGACTTTTTCTGATGGTATGGCAAGGAACCAAATACTGCTGCCCCACATATGGCCTTCCAGCAGCAACCCTCTCCAGCCAGGATTTGACCATAGTCTCCAGTAGCTTCGTATAGCTGTCTGAAATGAGCCTAAGGCCCTGTTGAAAGATGTGGGGTGACATGACGTCACCCTCACAAGAGACACACCCAAAGACCATTACAGTTTGGGGGAACTTGGTTTTCATGATGTCCATGTCACATCTTACAGCCTTTACCGTGCTCACAGAACATTGAGCAGCAGTCATGATGTCAGTATTTTGATACCTGGTGTGAATCATCATGATACTGGCAACTCTTTTCCAATATTCAAAAGGCTTCCAGTTCTCGGTTAACTTTTTCTCAACTACAACTTTAGTCTTTATGACTTCCAACAGTATTGACTGCTCACCAATACACCAAGCTGTTCCTGAAAGAAAGGAAACAAAAACATCAAATTTAGCTCAAATATCCTGTAATAACAATCCTGAACAAATGTTTTACTCTAAAATTATGTTTCTACAACATAAATTCCACACAAATGCAATCATGTACATGTTGCTTATTGTATAAAACGTTTGTAGTTGCATACTTACACTTGACGTGTCAATTATATAGGTGGGTTGTGGATTGGCTTTACCTGTTTAAGGGACACTTATTTATTCACCTCTCAACTACACTTCACAGTAGCTATTTAGCCTGATTTACTCACCTGCATACAAAACATCCACTGTTATTTTAAATTGCATATATTAAACTCCTTCAGAAATAAGACCAGTTTCACTGGTTAAGAAGAAATTTCTGCTCTTAATGTTAATACAACTGTCTAAATTTCAAAAATCCATCCAATGAATTCTGTTGCTGTTTCTTTGCTTTAATTTAGAATGTGGCATAATGTTTGTATGATTGGGATGTTGCAATACTCATCATAGCATAATTTTATGAATTCAAACCTCACAACCGACAAGGCATTTTGTTGTGCCTCATTACTCAAGGCATATGACTTCTAGCCTTAGTCTGCTTGATCAACAAAATATTTCCATTTATAAGTTTTCAAAGGATTTCTACCATTAACCATTTGTAAAATCAATTCTAACATCATGCAAAATGTACAAATTTACAAAAGTATTTTTACTGTTTACTAGAGAGGTAAACATTCCTTACTTATGATTGACATGTTATATCCATTTTTTTTTGTTTGAGAGGCTTTAGTACCCTACATATTCACTATTCGATTTTCTAGTGTACCCTGCTCAACCTGGGCATCAATACTACAACCCTGGTAAGTGGTAAAGCCCTGTTATATTCATAAGCACTATTGTCATGCTGCATGTTAAGGTTTATGACATGATTTTTTTTTAGTTTGATTTACCAGTTCTTTCTCCATTCCATTTGTTTTTGTTAGTATTGTTATCAAAACCATTACTTGTAGTAGTAGTAGTAGTAGTAGTTGTTGTTGTTGTTGTTGTTGTTGTAGTAGTAGTAGTTACTGCTACTGCTGCTGCTGCTACTACTACTACTACTACTCATTTAGAAGAGTTTTGTTGTTCACTATGTTTTCATTGTAATTGAGCATAGTTTCAAGTATCTTGCATGAATACAGTGTGTTGTGTGTATTTTTATTGCATTACTAAAGCTATGTTATATATATATATATTATGTACTACCTAATAGTGCTACTTTGTTATGTTCTGTGTTGGATAACCCTGAGTTGTTGGTTTCATATATATTTCTTTTTCTCTTTTAATGGACATTGTTACTCTCTGTTGTTGTTTTTTGTTTTTTTATATCTCTTTAGAGTTATATCTTTTGGTAATTTCTCCTAATTCTTTTATAGTTTGGTTGGAATTAATATCGTTCTACCTGGAGATATTTTTTTGGTTTAATGGTCATTGATTCAACTGATTTTCATTTATGCTTCTGTTATGTTCCTCTATTCTTAATCTATATGAATACATTATAATGTCCTGAGACCTATAGTAACTTTCTTATGTTGGATTGTTATGTATGCAGCCTCCAGTTTTGTTCTCCCTGAATATATATTTTGTTTGTCTAGAAACAGCATATTTATATACTGGTATTACTTGCTACATTCTGTTCTAACACACATCTAGTCTCTGTATAGAAGGCTTTAGCCTAGTGTGGCATGCAGGAGCTCCTTGAACTCAGCTTTGAGCTCTGAGATTAAAAACTACTGCTGCGTTGTACGTTGGTCAATTTCTGCCCTGCTCAGTTTGTTATATTGATTTTGTACTGGCACATGTTGCTACACTCTGTTGTAATTTCTTGTTAATTTTAAATGTTTTTACTTAGTCATAGTTTCCTTGTCCTCTTCTATGTTATATTTATTGGAAATAACAAGTGTTCCTTATATTAAGTCATTATAAAGTATTTTATAATTGCCTACTAGCTGCTTTGAATATAATTCTATAGCTACAAAAGGCCTATGCATCCTTATGTTCAAGGCAAATATACTCCCTCAGTGTGAGTTTGAAAAGATTAATATTTTCTAATCTTCATTGAACTATTTTCGATATTTTATTAATTTGAGAAGCTGTTTCCATTCAATCTGTGTGATATCATATTGCTTCTTTTGTCTAATTCTGATTGCACTAAGTCAATAATATCCATTTCCTACTAGCTCTTTTCTTATATATTAATCAAAACTTCTGAAATAGTATTGTGATTTTGAGTTCTCTCTACTAAAACTTTGATATTTGTCATGCTGACTCTTAGGTCATTGAAACTGGAACCATATTTCTAGTTTTGAAACTTGATTTTGATATTATTCAAGGAGAAGCATATCATCACTGATAACCAGTCCAAGATGTGTGTTATTGCTTTAAGAACTCTCAGCTTCTATTCAGTGTTTCCCTTCTTTTATTCTGTTATATAACCAGAAGAAATATTTGTTCCAATTTAAACTCAAAAGCTTACAAATGAAAACAAAGCAAAATCTTAGCCTAAGTTGTCGCAAATTGAATGTTTTTTTACATTATTAATTATAATTACTAATACCAGAAAGAAGTTGTGTTTTGGGGAGCATATTTCTTATACCTTTTGTTTATCAAATAATTTTGTTTTTCATAAACCCTCTAGTTAGCCCAGCATATGTCATGATGAATAACTGGGTCATATACTCATTATCCAAATAAATTACTAAAAATATAATTTCTGATAAACAAAAATATAACATTTTTTATTTACTTAATTATTATCATTCTTGTTACTCTTTTGTTAACAGGTTTTCAATTAAATTGCAAAACAATAATTTTAGACTGGTTCTTTTACTAATATATTATGTTGTTTACTGATATATTGTTAATACTGGGATACAAATAAAAGGTGAAATTTTTGTCTCAGAACTTCTGATTTCAGGTAAATGCAGTGAAATGTAAAAATATTAAAATTTGTTTTAATATTTTCATATAAACATGAGTTTTAACCATTATTCAGTTTTGATAAATATCAAATGTCAATGAAGAATTATGCACATTGTTGGATTTTCATTTGAATTCATAAAATGGGTTTTCATAAAGGTAAAGTAGCTTGAAGGTCTGAAATTTGTAAAATGTTTAATTTTCTAGTTGTCTTCAAACACCCACACAACACACCTTTCACATGCCTACACACTAATCCCCTCACACTCCCTCTCTGTCTTTGTTCAATATCAGTCCAATATAATAATCAGACTTTGTTACCCATCTTAATTTCAGTTATATGAATATTAAGAATAGAAAAGAAAATAAATTCGAGTGAAGTATTTTAAGAAAATTTCTCATATTTAAGCAATGTCTAATATTTATTTCTTGAAATGATGTTGATATTTTCAGTACTGCCTCTTGTGCTTCAGATGTGTATTTTATAGAGATTGGCTTATTCCAACAAACTTATTTGCCTTTCCTTTGGGGTTTTTTCTCTTTGGCCATCAGTGATGTTGCAGCAGCTGCTCAGACCAGCAGATGCTGACATCACTTTTGTGTCTTTCGCTGCTACCAGAAGAGTAAGATGTTTCATTGTCTATGAAAATCTCTAAATATGAGAACAGTAAACTAACAGCATGACGAGCAAAAGGAACAAAAGAATGATACTCACATCCAAAAAAAAAAAAAAAAAAATCAAAAGGCACATCATCTTTCAGTAATTTCTGGAACCCAATTGTTTTGGTGCCCCTTATCACTTGCAAATCCTTTAATATTTTCTAGAGAAGTACTTCTCAAACATTTTAAACTTTTCTTTTACTAACACTTATTACTAACCCCTTTGTTCTAATGCAACACTCTCCCTCTCCACTTTTTAATGTATATATGCATAATATCAGGCCAGAGTTCTGGATGCTAGTCTGATGCAAGTGGCAACTTACTACTGCACTACTTTACTATAAGCAAATATTTAACACATCACTGCTTGACTTTAATTATTTACTCAACCTTTAGCACATATTGTTAGCCAAACATAGGTGTGTATTTTTATACTTCTTATATAATCCCATAGCTACCAGCTGAAAATTATCTTTACATTCCAATTTATCATTGTATTTTGTATATGTTCACACACACACACACACACACACACACACACACACACACACACACACACACGCACAAACACACATATTGACATCTTTCTTATGTGCACGTATACATTTATCTGTTTATACAAATGGGTAGATTGAGATTAACAGATGACACTCCTAACTAGAATCAACATCATTCAGATATGTACATAATGCATTTCAGTTACATCTGTACTCATATTAATTATGACAGAACATTTTTGTGGCTTACAGATATGTTATCACTATTTTTCTTTATGAAAGGCTATTCCATCTTGAATGATATACAAAACACTTGTTTTTTGGGGGTTTTTTTCCATTGATAATTTTTTGCAATCTTACTGTTCAGAAAGACTCTCTTAAATGCCATCAAAAGATGATCAGCTAAAATAACCAACAATAAGCCATTCACTTTTGGCTTTCCATTGGCTTCTTTTTTTTCTATGAATTAAAAAATATCATCACTAGATTTAACCATCGCCATGCATTTCTTATGTTTGAAGTTTTGTGTTTCATTAGCTTGGCTGTATTTGCGTTACTCTGAGTAATGGATACAGCATCTACTTCCTTACTACCACCACTCCTTCCACAAGAACCAGCAAGTTAAAAAGATGAAAATTGGAATTCTACAGATCAGCATACTAATGTTTGTAACTCTGAACTGACAGGAATGCTCTCCTTGCTCACCATTACCACCACCACCACCACCACAGTGCATTTTAATTTTGTAACTCATGGGGAGTACATTGACTGTAAAAGGCTCAATTATTAGTGACGTAAATATCAGTTTTTAGGGAAATATAAACTTCTGCCAAAAGTACTGTTTGTAATATATTAGTGGAATTTTAAAAATTACTATTTTTAGATCTCACAACGTGAGATATTCAGCAACAGTACTTTGTAGTAAAGATTGTTTTTTCAAAGTGACAACTGGTCACTGATTTATTCAGATTGAGATATTCACATGAGATATTCAGATATAAAGATTGTTCGAAAATTTAAGGACACAGATCGTGTTGTATAGCCAGCTGAAGATGATGTCTCTTGGGGCTAAATTACAGCAACATTAGTCCTAAACCAGGACTGCCATTGGTAAACAATCTTTATTACAATTAGTGGAATTGTTTATCATAAAATTACGTTTTTAAATTGTGACTTGTTAAAAAGACAAATACTTAAAATACTTTCTAGCAGGTTAGAAAAATTATTGCTAAAATTATGAATAATTTATATTTAGCAGACGACCATCAGTTTGTTGGCCTTCTAAGGACTGATTTATTATTTTATAATTTGACATACATAAATTGGTAACACTTTCTTACACACACTGGATTATCAACAAGAAATATTTTTCAGATTGTTGACTTTAACTTTTCAGCTGTTTTTTTTTTAATTTTTTACAAAATGCAAAATAACAAATATAATGCAGCTAACTGTTCAAAGGTTTATTTCACCAGAACTCTTGTAAAAAAAAAATATAATAATTGAATACAGAATGTGATATTTGCTGACAAATGGTCATTTAGCTGATCAGTAGACTACAGGTAACTAGCAACTTAGGAAAAACTATTGTGATAATTATGGGGACCTTTGAATGTCTAACTTCCTCTGTATAATGGATTATTTTATGAATATGTCAGACCACAGTTTTCATTGCTTGCAGCAGATATGTTGCATTGAAGTTGACAACTGGAACATGCAGTCTGCATTTCTAGCTATAGCTATTTTTGGGGCTGTCTTTAAGTTTTCATTTTAAAATATGATTTTTCATTTCATACCTCAATAGATTGAGAAATATTTTGTTACTGCATTAAGTAGAGTTAAAGAACTATGTAAAAATGCTTTCACTTTCAGTTTCAACTTAATGAAACCCAGCTCAAAGTTACATTAACTTCAACCCAAAATAATATTGCATTTACTTCTGAATTTATTAGTAAAGTGAAATGTAATTTTTCTTGCTGGGAATCAAAGCCAAATCTATGAATTTACTTATTAAACATATCACTACATATGTTGTCATTTTCTATTTGACCATTTAAAAACTACTTGCGTCATGGCTGTGTGCATAGGCACAAGTGTGGCCATGTGGTAAGAAGTTCAGTCTCATTGTATGGTGCCTTGTAAGTGGATTAAAAGAAGCCCATCATATATGTGTATATGTTTATGTGTTTTTGTGTTTGTGCTGCATTCATCACCCACAGGTGCTGGTTTGTTTATATCTCCATAACTTAGCAGTTCAGCAAAAGGGACTGATAGAATAAGTACCAGGCTTAAAAAATAAATGCTGGGGTCAATTTGTTTGACTAAACTTTTTAAAGCAGTGCCCTAACATGGCTGCAATCTAATGACTTGTAACAAGTAAAAGATAAACTTCATATTCCACAACATTTTCTACAGTTTAGAGATCCAGCTTAGAGGTTGCATATTTTGGCTTTAATGTAAAACTTTATCAGCTGATGCTGGAATGTTGATATCAACATCAGTGTTCAAAGCAATGTGAGGTATATATTCATAAAATCTCTATATTAGGTACATATTAGGCTGTGTGGTAAGAAGCTTACTTCCCAACCACATGGCTCTGTGTTCAGTCTCATTGCATGTCACCTTGAGCAAGTGTCACCTTGACCAAAGCCTTGTGAGTAGATTTAGCAAATGGAAACTGAAAGAAGCCTGTTGTATATATATCTATATTTGTGTTATATTTATATGTGTCTTCATGTCTATGTTTGTCTTCTCCACCATCATTTGACAACTGATGTTGGTGAGTTTATGACCCCGTAACTTAGTGGTTCAGAAAAAGAGACCAATAAAATAAGTACTAGGCTTAAAAGTACTTATAGACTGATAAGTATTGGGTTTAAAAGAATTAGTCGATTTCTTCAACTAAAAAACCCTTTAAGGCAGTGCTCCAGCATGGCCACAGTCAAATGACTGAAACAAGTAAAAGAATGAAAGAATATTTTTTCTTTGCATTTATTTAATTAAAAATTTTTTTTTGTTATTTCATATCTTCATGATTACAGGGACCTTGCAAGTTGCTCTATTAAAAAATAGAGCAACCTGCAAGGTCCCTTTAATTTATAGTAGCTTCTTGTCATCAGTTGCATAATATGGCTTGGCATCCACCAACTGAACATCTTCAACTAAAAGATTTGGTTTTAATTGGTGAATAGACCTCTTTAAGAAAATATTCCCACAGGCACAATCCAAATGGATTTTCTTTCACTAATCGTCATACAGCTTGAGAAAAGAGTCTTTCATGTGGTATGCAGTTAGTATTATCAAAAAAAGTGATATCACTGAATGTAAGCTTTCTGGGAGAATTAACTCTCACTTAGTAAGGTTTTAAATTTTCAGTCATCAAAACCTGTTGTCTATCCATTATGTCACTCACATTGGTCATTCATTTGTAGATTGCAGCTACAATTTATTCACAAGTTTGATTTTTAAAAATGATTAAACCTTCAGACATAAACTAATGTCCTCAGTCACTATGTATACCAGCTGGAGTTCCATTTAACACAAATAACCAAGTTAATAATTTGATTTCTGTAGCAGCACTAATATCTGGACATGGATATGTACATGTGAATCTTACTCATCAGCAATAACCAAAAAGTACTCATTTTTTGACCAGCATTTACAGAACAAGGAGCATAAGTTAGAAATCTTCTGTAATACAACACGCAAAATGATATGAAAGTGGTGCAAAGTCTTTGAAGACAAAATATGTTGAAGGAATTAATGTGCATTACTCAACACAAAACCTTAAGGTCGGCGCTTTTTGTTGACTATGACATAAACATGTTAAATAAGAAAAGTGAAAGGAAGGAAAAGACCAACTTACTGAGCAAAGTAACACAGATTTCCCTTGGCAGCTTAGAAGCTCTGACCTAGATTGAATTTGCCAGATTTTTATAACTGTAAGCTACCTTTCTAAAACCTTCAGCAAAACTGTTTAGAGGGAGAGCTTGCACACTTCCTTTGATGTGTGGTGCATTAACCAAAAGTCAGCTAGTGCTGATTGGTTGGGCCATATTCATGTAGGCATTAATACCTTTCATGGTAATATTTTTTTGTTTTATGAGGATACATTAGATCATAATTCTGGACTAGGAAAGTCTGAGAGCTGTGGTTCAAAACTCAGCTAGAGTCTTGCTACAACCTCAATTGTGAAAGAACTTCCTGTTGAAAAACATGCATTTGTATTTGTCTATTCAGTAATTTTTTTAAGATTTTTTTTTTTTTTGCTTCAGTTTAAGATTATCATAAGGAATGTGTCGTAATTATATTGTTAATTAATTAACTAGAAAAAGAGAGCTTGGACTTTAAAAAAAATCATCTGAGGACTATTTCAGTATCAACTGAGTGATTCTGACTAGAATGTCTATCTGGATTCATTGAGCAGGAGTGGAATGATCATGTAGCTAATCTGCATTAATGCATTTGTTGGTGATGTGGATACTACAAAACCTTCGAACTTAGAATCAAAACCTATTAATTTCTTCAAAATTTTTTCCTAAAGAACTGCTTGTGACAAGCAAGGTATGCGCATCAACAGGGCAAAACCACTTTTGTTACATTAACAGTGAAGACGAAAGCATATTTTGGAGTGAATTTTCTCATGGGAGCTGCACAGCTGCCAAGTTAGAGAAACTACTGGAGCACTAATTCAATTTTGAGCCTGGAAACCAAATGGTGTCCAGAAATCAGTATGAAGAAGTAACAATATATTTTCATCTAAACATAAATATAAGGACTTAGAGATAGAAATTAGCAGAATGTTAGAAACTGAAAACAGTTATTCCACTGGTGGTAGTAGGAGCACTTGACATGGTTAAAAATAGGTCTTCACTCTTCATTGATAAAATAGCTGGAAAATCAAATATACATGATGTCCAAAAGATTACACTAACCTTAACAGCCAATCTCTTGAGAAAATTCCTATCATTGTAACATAATTACTAGCCTTAGGTCTCAGGTAGAGACCCAACTAGTAACTAACATGCCCCCAAATCAAGCTGAAATGTAATAATAATAATAATAATCAAAGAAACTGTTGTTCATAAAGCTACAAAATTTCAGTCCAAATGTGGTTTTAGAAACTGAGAAAAGTGTTCACACAGCATCAGGCCATAAAATCCAGGTTTCTGCTGAGTGTGCAAAGTGCAGTATTGCTGTATGCCAGGGTAGAGGCATGGTTTTTTTTTTGTGGGGGGGCGTCTACACTTCACAGGTAACAACTTCAACTTTCTTTAAACATAATATATATTCAACTTACCTGGTCAGGTAACATGAAAGTTCATTTAGTACTTTTTCTTATAACCCCAGAACTTGTCTAAGACAGTATATGAATCCTTATTTGGATTATATGACTTAAAAAGTGCTCCAATGTGTTCTAATTTAGTGGAGTATTGCTGAGGGGGGAGGATAGCAAACTCTATTTTTTTCATTACCTGCATTGATATCCTTTCAGAATGTGTGTTATACAAATAGCCTAATTATTTGCTTTGTCTGCTCATTCTCATGCAACTCATTCAAACAAAAAGCACACAGAATTTAAGATCACTTCATTTGTATTTCTTAGTCATATTACACCTTTCATTATTTATTTTACAAACGATAAAGAAGAACAATAGGTAAACACAATGTACACAAACAACCATTACATCCTATCAACAAATTTCATGAGATTCATGCACTTATGTTTATGATTTTTATGCTCGATTGACTGCATCTTTGCTAAAATTTTCAGTTTCTAACATGACTGGGTAATTTACATAGAAATTGTCATATATATAGGTGCGATCTTTACCAGAGGCATCACCCTTCTTTATACCGTCTGTGCTGAAAGAAATTTTTAGATTTTACATAGTGAAAGAAAGAAAACAAATTTTAGAGAAAATATATAGAGTTTAGTTATACTAGGGGATAGTTATACTTTCTCAATTAAACACATACACTATATATTTGGTTTTCACTTCAATTTTATTATTACTATTATTTTAGTTTTTTTTGTCAAAGTTCTTTCATTATACATTCTGTGACCTCTTCATGGGGTAGAGACTTGCTGAAGAAATCACAGAATGTGTGATGAAAGAACATTGACAAAGAAACTAAATGATAATAAAGTTGAAGTGAAGCCCAAACATATAGTGCATGTGTTTAATCGGCAAAATATGACCATCCCCAAGTATAAGGTCTGTTTTAACACATGATTTCACATCAAGAATCTTGTAAAACAAATACATAAACGTATATAGTTTTATCATCCCAGATAAAGTATTGTGTCATAAGTAGGTATATTCAGATAACTCCAGTTGCCAAGATAGCAGTTTATTAGTTTAACCCTTGATCAATACATGTTGAAAACAATTTGATCTGTTGATAATTGAAAAGGTGTTGCAGTTAACTTATGTCTACTTTCTGACACTTAATAATGGCTCAAGCTTCTCATTCAATCAAAAGCTGTTTTATTCAGTAATAAGTTGCAGTAATAAGATATGGCCATCTGAGAGGCATCATCAGTTTCAACTACAAATATTTCAAGTACTGTCTAATAAAAAATAAATTTTTAAAAGATAATGCTGGAACTAAAATCTTTGTAGTGATATAGAAAGGCTTTCCCAATGTAAAATTTACCATCTCGTAGAATTACTGAAAATATTTTTACTAAAATTTTCCATTTATTAACTTTATGCATTGTCACTACAAAATGTGTATAAGAATTTACCATATGGAACCTCTAGATAGGATGTCATTTTATCAAACGTGTGTTTCCCTGGTTCACATAGTACAGTGGTTCTGAACCATTTTTTTTCCTGTGGACTCTTTGATTGCTACTCTATTCTGGTGGATCTCCATAGCCATTTGATGTTCCAAAACTAGTTTTATAGATACTTCTTTCAAAATTCCTATTTTGTTCTTTTACACATTCATTTGCAGAGCTTAAACTACATATAATGTTAGAGAAAGAAACCTTGCTGATTCTTGCAGTAAATGCATCTAAAGCAAAATTTTTTTCATGGGCCCCTAAAATAGTCCTGTAGATCTCTAATTTACTATTTTGTTTGTATGGATCCCTAAAAATATTATATGGACCCCATATCTTCTGTTTCTATCTAAGCTGTTATTCTCCAGCTCTATAGAATGTAACTAGTCAGAGTGAGTTCATTGTCTCAAACTTGGACACAAAACAACATTGTTGATGTATGAGAATCACCAATCATTTAGCCATTCAACTCAAACTTGGTATCTTTTGGGTTTTTTCCCCTCTAAACTGTGAAGAATGTATTCTTTCTCCTGGATAGGAGTTAATTTTATATCAACTAACTTTTGTTGAGTGTTTTTTTTTTATCTATTGAAAGAGAGTAAACAAATTGGTTCTACATAGTTTCCTATAATCTCTGTGAAAATGAAGTCTTTAGTAATTTAATTTCTGTACTTTACAGTTTTAAAATGTCTATGATGAACAAACTTTAGTTTAGTTAATATAGTTATACCAGAGAGAGTTTCCATCAGTTGCTGAGACCTACTAGAAATAGCAACTAAATGCTACATAAATCATCTCTCTCCCTTTCATCTTGGGGGGAAAAAAAAGTACTTTAGATAATTCAGTCCTAGATATTTCATGCCAGAAAAAAATGTGATAGTGATGACTAATTTGCTAGTTGAATCACAAAAAGTAAGAAAAAGAAAGAAGACTTGTACACAAATCAATGCAATGTGAGCAAATTTGTGAAGGTGATGTCTCTGCACAAAACAGATGAAGAGAATATTAAAAATTAGGATCACAATTCTGTGAAATATAATCATAAAATTACTGGAATTTAGCTTCAATGGAAAACTCTTGTAGTAAGCTCTCCCAATGCCAGGAATGCAAAAAAATCACTGAAAGTAAACAGCCTCCATACACATCCTATAACCATAACACAACCTGAACATTGGGCAAAACAACACTAATGGCATTAAAAAAAATAGAATTTTTATAGAACTCAAACATCAACATACACATTGAAATAATTCAAGAAACAATGTTGCAATCCCAGCACCAGATCCTGCAAATTCCTAATCGTATTCCCATTAAGTAATTAAGTCAATCTAATGATGGTGGAGGTTTCATAATATATATAAAAACCTTGCATCAGGTACATAAAACATTATACTCCAACACTAATAGAGTATTACAATACACGAAAAATATAAACATTGAAATCTATCAGCACAAAAGATTTTATATTTTTCAGTTGTTTAACAAATGATTTTGAACCGATTGTTCTTTTGGACTTGCATTATGATAGTCATTGTTACCATACAAATCATTCATACACTTAGATTTGCTTTTACTTTAATATTTTGTAATAATATATATTAGCGTGCATCTGAGGCCTGTCCATTGACACTACAGTTGCATACATCTATTCATAATTCAGTTCTATATTTAAGAAATGAGGAATTATGTACATTATTTACAATTGACGGATATTTGTCCTCATCTTGTTTGTTGTTAACACGTTTCGGCTGATATACCCTACAGCCTTCATCAGGTATCTTGGGGAAATTTCAAACCTGGGTTCTCATCCCTAAGGTATTTTTCGATGTTGTTATTATTATAATTATCACTATTGTCCAGGTCACTGCCTGGAACCGAACTCAGGATCTTGGGGTTAGGAGCCCGTGCTCTTAACCACTACGCCATATGCCTATGGGCAATTATGGAGTGAATTTTAGGGCTTATAAATCTAATATTCTCCTATCCTTCCTTAATACCGGTTGCCATATGCTGTTCATATCCGCACTCGGTCTGCTTAGGAGGTTGTTGTGTCCTAGCATATGTGTTGCTTCTTTTAGTTTTCGTATTTTCCAGTGGTGTTCTCTGTCTCTTATTTTAACTTCATCCCACAGGGGGAGGTGGTCTCCATTTTTCCATATATGAGCAGCTATATCCGATTTATCAATATCTCCTCATGTCACAGCTTTGCAATGTTTGTCTACCCTTATTTTGAGGGGGCAACATGTTTCGCCCTTGTATAACCTAGCACAGCTGCATGGGATGGAGTTCACACAGTTCTTAGTCATATTCTCTTCTATTGGTGGTTTTTCTCAAAGAAGATATTTGTGAAGTGTTGTATTACTTTTGAACACTGTCCTGATGTCATATGGGCCACATATCTTTTGTATCTTTTCGGAGAGACCTTTCACATAGGGTAGACAGACTGTGGACAGTTTATCGGTTTCATCGTCTCTTTTCTTCCTAATTGGAGTGGAGAGTATGCTTTTGGGGTTGTTGTTGCTTAATAGATTTTTACTGAGCTTGATCATTTCTTCGTGGTGGGTATCATGATCGCTACTTATATTCATTGCTAGATGTTTTAGGCACTGAGCAATCCCTCTCTTTACACTGTATGGATGGTGGGAGTTGAAGTTGAGGTATCGTCCAGTGAAGGTCGGCTTGCAGTATATGGATGTCCTGAATCCATACTTGGTGCGTGTTATTAATACATCCAGGAATGCTAGCTGATTGTCTTTTTCTTTTTCCATTGTGAACTGTATGGCTGGTTTTATTAAGTTCTAGTGATCTAACAGCACTTGGACATCTTCCTGATTGGGCCAGAGTATGAAGGTGTCATCAACATATCGCAGCCATAGGGTTGATTTTAGTGGTGTTGATCCTAAAGCCAAATTCTCAAAGTATTCTATGTATATATTGGCTATTATCGGTGATAATGGCGAACCCATAGCTAAACCCACTTTTTGTTGATATATATGTCGATATATATGGCATAATGGTTAAGAGCACGGGCTACTAACCCCAAGATCCCGAGATCGATTCCAGGCAATGACCTGAAAAATAATGGTAATAATAATAACAACAACAACATCGAAAAATACCTTAGGAATGAGAACCCAGGTTTGAAATTTCCCCAAGACACCTGATGAAGGCTGGAGGGTATATCAGCCAAAACGTTGTGTTAACAACAAACAAGATGAGGACAAATATCTGTCAATTGTAAATAATGTAAATAATGTCTATTAATAATTGTTTCCAATTTAAGCACAAGGCCAGAAATTTTTATACTACCAGTCTGCCCCTGTACTTGAATGATCCTGAAAAGATGAAAGGCAAGGTTATCCTCGGCAGGATTTGAACTTAGAACATAAAGAATGGGAATAAATAGTGCTATGCTGGTTCCAATAATCCACCACCCCATAAATATTTATTTCTAATTTAGGTAGAAGGCCAGTCATTTTGAAGGGAGAGGAATAGTCAATTACATTGACTCTAGTGTGATTTAAACGCTAAAGGTAGAGAATCAGAACAAATGCCATGAAGCATTTTTTCTGATATCCCATTCTAATACACCTATAAATGATAATACATCTTATTACATTTCAACAAGGGAACCTATGAGATTACTCCACCTATTAGAGATAGCAGCCAAATGCGGTGGTCTTAGTTAGAAAAATTTTGATATGTGGTCTGCTCAATCAGAGCTGACCTAGGGTTAAGCAACAATAAATTACAAAATGATAAAAAAGACAAAGTGAACAAAAATAGTATGTGTGTATTTTTAATGAGTACAATATTCTACTACAGTGAATTTTTTAAGACAATAAACATCTGTCACACCAACTGCCCTATTCTTGTTACCAAGCCTGTGTAAAGTTCAACTTAGTTTATAATCTACAATTTTGCAAACAATATATTTCAAAGTTCTATCCTTTTAATCTTATACATGTCACTTACCCACACTCGCTACATGCAACCACCTACTGCTAGTAACATTACAGCAGCATCCTTCCACCATTAACCTGCACAACTATAACCAAAGAAGAACAACTGTTGTCCTCTGAGTACATCTAGCCTGCTTTCACAGTTGTCATCAGCAGAGAATTTTGATACAGACAATGGAGAGAATGGAACATGCTCCACTGTGCCTCATATTGCATGCCTGAATACATAGTATGATCTGATACTTGGTCTTTAACTGACTATTTACATGATAGGTCTGCTTCATTTGGGCAGTCCTGGTGCTAAACAATAATTAACTCAACAACTTGCCTTTGTTTTTGTTCAGTATTTTTCTATTTTCTTTTCTTCCCTTCTTCTAGAGTACATTCACTTCAATTTCTTCCATTTCTCTCCCCTACAGGTTACCTACATTAAACCAGTCTGGAGATCGTGTTTACACAACTGAGATATTTTGAGGGGGTCTCAGCAATATACTATGACCTTTTAAAGAATGTGGTTCAACTAAGACAAAAGAAACATATGCTAAGGTCTTTTATTCAAACACTGTTTTGGTTTCATTTAATTTACACAGACCACTAATTTATTGGTTCTTGAAGCACCTATCTATATTCCCTAAATAAAGCACTGAATAAAGACAATAGCATTAATTTAAATAATGATAATAGTAATAATATTCATTGTTCTACATTTTAGTGGGTTTTAATTTCTCTTTTTCAAAATGTATCATTCTTTAAAAGGTATGTTCGTGAAATAATTGAATAATAAGGATTGATGACAATTAAAAACAGCATCAGTAAATGTATAAAATTGTCCTGCACTAATTTGTTATAGTTATACAAAATTTATACTTATTTTACATTTAGAGCAGCTTTTCTATTTTTTTTCTATATTTTTAATTTGAATTTTACTTACCGTGTGAGTTAACAAAAATAATAATTAATATTTTGTATCTAAAAATGGAAGGTTTGGGCTGTTTAGAGTGATTATTTGATCTTTTCTTTAACTGTGGTTGAATTTTGCTTTAATGGTTGTATAGTACATGAAGTAAGGATTATAAATGTTTTGTTTTGATGTATATATTGGGCAAGCCATATATATATGGATTATTTTTTTATATGATTTTTACTTCTGTCTATATTCTTTTTTAAAATTCAAATTCATAACTGGAATTTTGACAAATGTACACATTATAAATCTTATTAATATTCATTTATAATATTTGTTATATAAAAATGACAGAAAAAAAAACAAACAAAAAACAGTTATGCTTACCAAGAACCATTTGGGTATGTTGTTTTTTCCATGTTGATTATTACTTGCTTTCCTTTTTTGATTATTACTTTGTTTCTGGTTCTAAGCACTTGATCTAAAGATCATGTTGTCTATTATTTTGTCACTTTGCTGTATGTACATTAATACTTGCTCTCAGTTAGGCTAATGATACTGTAGACTTAAGCTGTTTATTGCTTCCCAACCACATAGTTCCAGGTCAAGTCCCACTGTATGGTATCTCAAGCAAGTGTCTTCTACTACAGCCATGGGACAACTAAAACCTTGTGAGTGAATTTGGTAAATGGAAACTGAAAGAAGCCCATGTATATGTGTGCACGAATGTGTGTGTGTGTGTCTTTGTGTTTGTCTCCCACTACAACTGGTGTTGGTTTATTTACATCTTCATAACTTATTGGATCAGCGAGTGGCCAATAGAATAAATGCCAGGCTTTAAAAAAATAAGTACTGCGGCAGACTTCTGTGACTGTCTTGGCAGGATTTTTCCTAACACCATCCACTCAGCAGAGTGGACTTATTGCTTTTTATGTGGCACAAGCACATGCGAGGTCAGTTTTGGCAAGGTTTTTACAGCTGGATGCCCTTCTAAACACCAGTGTGGACTGGGTGCTTTTAAATGGCATCTGCACTGATAGGGTCACCAAGTACTTACAAGACCAAACAAAAATTTCAAGAAGGGAGGGGGCATTTGAGGAGGCGATCTTGTGTCGGATGATGAAAGGTTATAGTGTAACAAAGAGACAGAATCAGCTGTCTTGCTGTTGAGGAAGTACAAGGTTACCCGACCAGAGAGAGAGAGAGAGAGATATCAGGAATGAAGACAGAAGCAGATGCAGTACTGCAAAGGAAATACATAGTTGCCCAAGCTGAGAGAAGTGCAGGAGAAGGAGAGAGAGACTGGGAGACAGCGAGATTGAGATGGCAAAGTGCCAAGCATACTCACAAGGGATAGAGATCAGATTATAAATGGAATGGTTGAGTAAAGGAAGAGAGAGATAGATAGTGGCAAGTGCCAGGGCATATCCTTGAGGTTCAAACGTCATAATATAAGTGACAGGATATTGCAAAGGAAGTGTGATTAAAGAGTGCGGAGTTGGGGAAGTGAGTGGGTAAAACCTGGGTATATATAGAGTCGGGGGGGGGGGGGGTCTTGCAGACAGCAAATATACAGAGGAACAGGGCTGTGAGGACAGGATTGGGGAGTGAGAGCTAGACATCGTGTATGAAAGAGGAAATGTGAGGAAGTGGTTTGTTGGGGTAGGATGAGTGAAAAGTTTTCTTGTTACATGTGAGTGGAACACACAAGTTGGGGGCTAGCTGATAGCAACCATACAGTGAAACAGGGCATGTGGGTGGAACACACTGGTCGCGGAGCTTGCGGAAATTAATGATACAGTGGCACAGGGCCAAGAGGACAGGACTGGGGCGTGGGAGGTAAGCATAGTGCATGAAGTGGAAATGTGAGGAAGAGAAGAGATGTAGAGGCATAGTTTGGTTTGTTGTGGTAGAGTGTGTGAAAAGTTTTAAGTGTGGGTGGGACACAACGCTTCTCGAATTCAGTTTCACTGACGTGGGCTGGTCTTCTCTAGAACTTCATATCACCAACATCCTGAGATTGGTCCTTACCACCCAAGAATGAGACCAGCTGCATAAAGAAGTGCAGATCACTGAAAGTAGATGGTACCTGCAGAAGAGGGAGACCCAGGAAGACACGGGATGAAAACCATGTCTTCCTGTGTCTCCCTCTTCTGCAGGTACCATCCACTTTCAGTGATCTGCACTTCTTTATGCAGCTGTTCTCATTCATATGCATCACATGTCCAAACCAATGTATTCTTCTCTCTCGCATGCTACATACATATATTAATATATATATATATATATATATATATATATATATATATATATCTATATGAGAAAAAGAAGAAAATAGAGAAATTGACATATAGACATCGGTTTATTCAAAGATATTGAAATCAATGTAATATGAAATTCTTATCCCTACAGCTTTTTCCATATCCAATTAGTTCAGCTAGAGAAATTAGATTAATTTAAAATTTTCATATTGAAACTGGTTAATTAGGTATTTCATCAGGGAAGAATTTCTAGAAAGGAGTTACATTCCAGCATGTTGGTCGAGTAGAGATATATATATATATATATATCATCATCATCATCGTTTAACGTCCGCTTTCCATGCTAGCATGGGTTGGAGAATTTGACTGAGGACTGGTGAAACCAGATGGCAACACCAGGTTCCAATTTGATTTGGCAGAGTTTCTACAGCTGGATGCCCTTCCTAATGCCAACCACTCAGAGAGTGTAGTGGGTGCTTTTACGTGTCACCCGCACGAAAGCCAGTCAGGCGGTACTGGCAACGGCCACGCTCAAAATGGTGTATTTTATGTGCCACCCGCACAAGAGCCAGTCCAGGGGCATTGGCAACGATCTCCCTCGAAAATCCTTACACATGTCACGGGCACAAGTGCCAGAAAGGCGATGCTGGGCACAGGTGCTATCCTGATTTCGCTTGTCCCAATAAGTCTTCGCAAGCTGAGTTTCGTGTCCAATGAAGGAGACAACGTTGGCACGGGTGCCAGTTGTCGAATATAGTTCGATTTCACTTGCCTCAACATATATACTGATACACAAATATGTATGATATAGTTGTGCATGTGCATTTGTTATACATAATAGTTGTTATTGGTAGTGGTGTGGTAGTTAGGGTGAACTAGGTGTTATAGAGTTAGGTTGAGAGAGAGCAGTAAACTTCATCATGTAATTGCGCATGCATTTGTTAAAATATGGAAGCCAATAAAAAAATGACGTATCAAAAACTGCTAATTATTTATCATATTACAGTATCGCGTCGTCCATATTTGTGTACAATTATGTAAAGAAAGGAAAACATTAACGTTACCAAATATAATTGATAAAAAAATTTTTTTGTGTTAAAATTAAAATTCTTAAAGCTATAATCACTATAAATCAGTATGTTTACCTCTTGGTTTATTAAATTATATTATAAAATATCAACTATATATTTATAAGAAATGTGCTTAATTGAATTTCTCGCAAACCACAATGATACTGTCACCTGTGTAGGAAACATAATATACATTTTTACCATTTAGTATTTTCATATCAGTATTATATCTACTAAGCATTCTTTAATGCTTATATTTACAGATGCTGGTGTAATAAAATGTGAAGTATCAACAGATTCAAATTTCAAGTACTTTTAACATATAACTATTATAATAATAACATTATATCCAATGGTAGTTTTTTGAATACCCATAAACATGTGTGAATACATGAAAAATCAGTTACCTTCATCAGGTATAAAGTGAAGTATTAATATTTAGGATAATATTTATATGATATCTATTAAGAATGTTTTAATTTACAATTATAGAAGTACTAAACATTAAATACCAACCAATTCAAAGTACTAGTAGTTTTAATTTATAATTGATTTATTTATGAAAATAAAATATCTAATGACAGTTTTTGAGAGACCATTTACATGCGTAAACTCCTGAAAAACCAGTCTCAATTATTGTATTTAAGAGGTTGAGGTGGGATTTATCAGGTCATCCCATAAGTTCTGTTTGAGTTTACCTTTTTTAAAATTGAATGAAATTTAATAGTATTTTAGAATGTCTAATGGAATTAAAAATTATTTTTATGCATTTGTGTACATTTAAACTAATTAAATGTTATTTTACAGAATAATAGAATTAAAATTTCTTTGATTAAAACCCTTTCTATCCAAAGAGCATTTAAGGCACATAATGCTTTATGAGTACAAAAAAGGAAACTCTGCAGCCAAAGCAACTTGAAACATACACTTAGTTTATAGGAAAGAATGCTTGTATGAAAGAACTTGCAGAAGATGGTTTGCAAAATTCAGAAGTGGAGATTTCAGCCTTGAAGGTGAAGATCGAACAGGACATCCAGTTGAGTTTGATGATAAGCTCCTTGAGGCAATACTTGAAGAAAATCCTGCATTATCAGTTGAAGAATTGGCAATAAAGCTTAATTCAAAACATACAACTGTTCATCGTCGTCTTCAACAACTTGGAAAGGTTCTTAAACTTGGAAAATGGGTGCCTCATGAATTGTCCAAAAGCAACCGCAAATCCCAAGTTGACAACTGCTCTTCTCTCCATTCTTGCGAACTCATTTCATCCTTTTTGGATAGACTTGTGATTGGTGATGAAAAATGGATCTTCTATCGAAATGTTAAACATTGTAAAGGCGGTGCTCCAGCATGGCCACAGTCAAAAGACTGAAACAAGTAAAATAGTGGATTGGTAAAAGGGAAAAAAGCTCAACCACAACCGAGAAGGGAACTTCATGGGAAAAAAGCTCTTCTCTCTATCTGGTGGCATTGCAAAGGAGTAATTCACTTTCAATGGTTACCACCTAATGGAACAATCGATGCTCAAGTCTACTGTCAGCAATTAGTGTGTTTGAACCAAGCTTTGAAGAAAAAGAGACCCGCTTTAGTGAATCGAAAAGGAGTGATGTTTCATTAGGACAATGTGCAAAGATCACATTGCAGAAGATCGAAGAGCTTCGTTGAGAAAAAATTCCTCATCCACCTTATTCTCCTGACCTTGCTCCTTCAGACTACCATTTGTTTCGTAGTTTACAGAATCATTTGGGAGACATAACTTTCACAAGCCAGGAAGAGGTTGAAACTGACATTTCAGAGTTCTTCGTTTTGAAACCAAAAGAGTTGTACATTGATTGGATTAAAAAGCTTGTAAATAGATGGTAGGAAGTCATAGATAATCAAGGAAAGTACATTGATGATTAAATTTCAATTAAATATAACATTTGATCACTTGTTTTCTTTATTCAAAATTCGGACAGAACTTATGGGATGACCTGATAATTTGGGTCGTTTCCCCTTGTACATTAGATGACTCAACTACACATTTCTTACTAACATTTAATAGAAATTAGAAGAACCCTATGAGGGTAATTAGAAGAACATGGTAATACATTGGTTGTCATATTTTGTATATCATTTTTCTCATTTGGACATTTAACCTTACTTACCCTATCCTTATTCCTATCCCTGGCAATTTGTTTAAAATCTTTACTGACATGAGAAATATCCATGTTGTTAGAGATACTGATGTTCATATTTTTAGGATAATACTTCAACTTTTGTTTATACCCAGCTTTGCTGAGTGTCACATTATAAAACTCAGCATTTTTGCCAAAAATATCTTTATTAGATGATAGATTGGAAATTCTTTTACAGATATAAACCAAAAACTCTTTTTACAGAACTGAGATGATTACTTTCGACATTTGTATACTTAAGATTGGAGTTAGGCTTATGGTATGGCTCATAGTTGCCAGTAATAAGATTGAGATTCGCATCTTGGAAGTTAACCAATTCATGTTCATTTTCTATCATTACAGAGAGTTCAAAACTCTAAAAAAATCTGTAAATTTTTTCTTATATAGTTTCAGTTTCCTCTTAGATAGGTTTCTAATAGTAAAGAGGGCATCATCTCGACTGTAGGGATAAGAATTTCATATTATATTGATTTGAATATCTTTGAATAAACTGATGTCTATATGTCAGTTTCTCCATTTTCTTCTTTTTCTCATTCATAAATATTTTAAATACCGATATACACCAATGCAAAACTAAAGTGTTTAGTTTTCATTGAAAACTGGCATAAACCAGAGAACTAGGATTCAAACATCTCTAAAAGGATTATAGGTCATTGGCATGATTATATATATGTGTGTGTCTTTGTGTTTGTGTTTGTCTTCCCATCACTAATTGACAACCAGTGTTGGTGTGTTTATGTCCCCATTAATTAGCGGTTCAGCAAAAGAGACTGATAGAATAAATACTAGGCTTTAAAAAAGCAATTCCTGGGGTCAGTTTGTTTGACTAAAACTTTTCAAGGTGGTTCTCCAGCATGTCTGCAGTTAAATGGTTGAAATAAGAGAGGGATGTAGAGGAAGTACCCATAAGCATGGATGGGCACAGTTTTACTTAGCTTGATGTATCCTTTCAAGTACAGCAAACTACCAGAAGTCTAAAATAGGAACACAGCTGGAAATATGTAGGGAATCATCATCATCATTTAATATCCATATTCCATGCTGGCATGGGTCAGATGGTTTGACCAGAGCTGGAATGCAGGAGAGCTGCATCGGGTTCAGGTTTGATTTGTCCTGGTTTCTATGGCTGGATGCCGTTCTTAACAGCAACCACTTTACAGACTGTGCTTGGTGCTTTTCATATGGCACCACCACAGGTGCTTTTATGTGGCACTGGCACAAGAGCTTTTTATATGGTGCCAACATGTATGCCTTTATGTGACAATGAGACAGGGCTCTTGCAGGCCAATCTTCTTCAGCAGGGGTAGCAGCATTAACAATTCTGCTGTGGTGATTGGGTCTTCTTGTGTACAGCAAGGCACCAGATATCTCACTCCTTTGTCATCTCCTCCATAAGGCTCAATGTCTTGAGGTTGCCCTCCAGTATTTCATCCCATGTCTTTCTGGGTCACCCTCTTCCATGAATTTTATCCACTTTCAGTGATCAGCACTTCTTTATAGAGCTGTCTACATCCATCCACATCACATGACCAAACTAGCGCAGTCTTCTCTCTTGCACATTGCATCTAATTCCTCTTATGCCTAATTCCTCTCTCAACACACTAGTACCCTGTTGCACCTGTACACTTACATTACATATCCAGCCTTGCACTCTAGCCTTATTACTCTCTAGTCTTTACATGTCCTCTACATTCAGGGCTTACATCTCACTACCATGTAGAATTATTGTTCATACACATGCCTCATACGATCTTCCTTTCTTGGAGAGAGAGAGAGACCATTGGTTGCCAATAGAGGTAAAGCAATTTTCTCCATTGTAGTCTTACTCTTGCTATTACACTTTCTATACACTCTCCCCCACTACTAATTAGGTCCCTTTGATAGCAAAAATGGTCTTATCTTTAAAGAGACTCTGGGGCATTTGAGAAAATCCATTTCCTGAGTATCTGTTGTTTTTGTGTCTCCTGTGCATCTTCCACATACAAACACTACTTTCTCTATGAATATGACCCTGGTACTTGACTTGTACATTGTTTTATTGACACCAGAAGGGTGAAAAGCAAAGCTGATTTTGGCAGGATTTGAACTCCTAACATAAAACGGTAGCACAAATACTGCAAAGCAGTACATCTTTTGCTAATCCAATTAACAAGTGAACAGTGCACATATATATATATTTTAGAAAGTAAGCGCTTTATAGGTGCAAAACCAATGGTCACTCTATGACCAGCCATAACTTTTTAAGATATATATTACTGCTCTAATGCTTTAGATTGTGCTTCTTTATTGGATATAGGAAATACTGACGATATATATATATATATATATATATATATATATATATATATAGAATAATATTAGGGACAAAATCCAAAATTACAGGTAAAAACTCAATTAAAATCAATTGATAAAAAATTAAAATTAAATTGAGCTTTAGAGATCAAATATATAGTTTTAGGGAAAATAACCAAGTTTCAAGAACTCATCGATGAAAATCCACTATCACATATAGAAAAATTAATAATTAAAAGCACAATAAATTAGTATAATATAAAGTAAAGTAAATATCATAAGATAAATATAATATAATAAATAAATATAATATATATATATATATATATATATATATATATATATATATATATATACGTATGTATATATATATATATATACGTATGTATCGTGTATGTGAGTACACAATGGGACATTCAAACTGATATATGCATACAAATTAAATATACTTGCAAACATATATATTCATGTGTGAACTGAGAAATATACATAAATATTATGTCTAAAGAAAAGCAATTGCATATACATATTTTCTAATGTACATATACACAGGCATGCACTCACATAGACTTGTGAACATATAAAAAAAGTGAATGCATATCCATATATCCATATATAAGCCTTTATATATTTAATCCTTTATATTGAACACTCAATATTTCATATATTCAATAAGACATTCAATACTTCATTTCATTGTACCATCCATTTTTATATTATATATTATATATTCCATATTCTATATCCCACATTAATTTTACAAGAATATAAATAAAACATAAAAAACAGACAGAGTTGGAACTCTTTTAATAAAATAATATATATATATATATATATATATATATATATATATATAGAATGTGTGTGTGTGTATATATATATGTGAGTGTGTGATTGTATATGTGTAGAAATATGTGAGTGTGTGATTGTATATATATATATATATATATATGTGTGTGTGTGTGTATGTATGTATGTCTCCATTGTCCTGTTTTTGTTCCCAAATTTGAACCTCCATAAATCCTAACTTTTGTTTTAGAATTTATGGGAGCAACTGTCTTTGAAGACTCATATTGTTGTTGAATGCTTGAAATGAGGAGTTGATAGACAGCTGACAACTGATGAAAGATCCTTTCTCTGTGTTTATATATTCAACTTGTTTGTTTATGTATTTCATGTTGTTTGCGCAGTTGCTAACGTCCTGTACCCATATATGCATGCACACACACGCACACATTCTGCACAATGAAGTTGGCATAATGAAGGTTTCTGCTCAGTAAGAATCACATCTTCTGACACCTGATCAAGAGTACACCAGGCTGATCACACCACGGGAAAATCTGACATTGTTTGTGGTTGATCCAGCTGGTTGTTGGCTTCATCACTTTCATCAAGAGACAATCCATGCATTGGAAACATCCCTTTCTCATTTTCTCCAAAGAAGGCTGAGGTACTTTCATCTGCAGGGAAGGTGGTGGCCTCAGTTTTCTTGGGATGCAAAAGGCATTGTGTTTACTGACCTTCTTCAAAAAGCCCGCACTATGAATGGAGAGTATTTACCAACTTGTTGCGTCTGTTATGAAAGGCTATCAAGACCAAAAGTGCAGGAAAACTGATGAAAAGGGTTTCATTTCATCAAGGCAATGCTCCAGCATACAAGTCATCAGTTTCAATGGCTGCTGTGCATGAGTATGGCTTTGAACTGGTTGATCAGCCTCCCTATTCTCCTGATTTAGCCCCATCTGAGTATCATCTGTTCCTCAACATGAAAAAGTGCTTGGCTGGGAACCAGTGGGATCCAAGCACTTACACCAATGGAAGAAGTGTGTGGATGCAAAGGGGACTAAGTTGAAAAGTAAACCTCACAGTCCATGAAAATATCTTGGTCAGCCTATGAACTTTTTAGTTGACTCTCATGCATACACCCATATATATATATATTCACATATATAGATATATATTGTGTCTGTGTTTGTCCCCCAACCATTGCTTGACAACTGATGTGTATACATCCTTGTAATATTAGCGGTTCAGTAAAAGAGACCCATAGAATAAGTACTAGGCTTACAAAGAATAAGTCCTGGTGTCAATTTTTTTGACTAAAAAAACCCTTTAAAGTGGTGCACCAGCATGACCACAGTCAAATGACTGAAACAAATAAAAGAATATATATATATATACACACACACACACACACACACGCACATATATACATGTACATATAATTATTTACATATTACTACACACACACACACACACACACACACACACACGTGTCTAAATAACTGCAGTATTCATGCTGATATATATATATATCATCATCATCATCATCGTTTAACGTCCGCTTTCCATGCTAGCATGGGTTGGACGATTTGACTGAGGACTGGTGAAACCGGATGGCAACACCAGGCTCCAATCTAATTTGGCAGAGAGTTTCTACAGCTGGATGCCCTTCCTAACGCCAACCACTCAGAGAGTGTAGTGGGTGCTTTTACGTGTCACCCGCACGAAAACGGCCACGCTCGAAATGGTGTCTTTTATGTGCCACCCGCACAAGCCAGTCCAGGGGCACTGGCAACGATCTCACTTGAAAATCCTACGGGAGCCAGTCAGGCGGTACTGGCAACGGCCACGCTCAAAATGGTGCATCTCATGTGCCACCCACACAAGAGCCAGTCCAGGGGCACTGGCAACGATCTTACTTGGCTTGCCGGGTCTTCTCACGCACAGCACATTTCCAAAGGTCTCGGTCAGTAGTCATCGCCTCGGTGAGGCCCAATGTACGAAGGTCTTGCCTCACCACCTCAGCCCAGGTCTTCCTGGGCCTACCTCTTCCACGGGTTCCCTCAACTGTTAGGGTGTGGCACTTTTTCACGCAGCTATCCTCATCCATTCTCACCACATGTCCATACCAGCGCAATCGTCTCTCTTGCACACCACAACTGATGCTTCTAATGTTCAGCTTTTCTCTCAAGATACTTACACTCTGACGGGTATTCACATTGACATTACACATCCAACGGAGCATACTGGCTTCATTCCTTGCGAGCTTACGTATGTCCTCAGCAGTTACAGCCCATGTTTCACTGCCATGTAGCATGGCTGTTCGTACGCATGCGTCATACAGTCTGCCTTTTACTCTGAGTGAGAGTCCCTTTGTTGCCAGCAGGGGTAAGAGCTCTCTAAACTTTGCCCAGGCTATTCTTATTCTAGCAGCTACACTTTCAGCGCACCCACCCCCACTACTAACTTGGTCGCCCAGATAGCGGAAGCTATCGACTGCCTCTAGTTTTTCACCCTGGAATGAGATAGAAGTTGTTTCCTGTTTGTTTACAGTCTTTATTGCACCTGAACATCTGCCACAAACAAAAACTAACTTGCTAGTTAACCTGCCTTTGATGTTGCTGCACCTCTTATGTGTCCATAGCTTGCACCGGGTACATCTTATAGAGTTACTACCTACTCCTTTTCTACATACTGAGCAGGGCCATCTACCTGAAGGGGTTTGTGTTTTATCTACCTTCCTACTTATTAGGATTTTGGTTTTAGCTGGGTTGACTCTAAGGCCCTTCAATTCTAGACTTTGCTTCCACACCTGAAACTTCTCCTCTAGTTCTGATAGTGACTCCGCAATTAGGGCAAGGTCATCAGCATAGAGGAGCTCCCAGGGGCAACCTGTCTTGAACTCCTCTGTGATTGCCTGGAGGACTATGATAAATAAGAGAGGGCTAAGGACGGAACCTTGGTGGACCCCTACCTCTACCCGGAATTCATTGCTGTACTCATTTCCAACCCTCACACTTACTGGCAGCATCTCTGTACATGGCTCGCACAGCTCTCACTAACCATTCTTCTATCCCAAGTTTCCTCATTGACCACCAGATAAAGGATCGGGGGACCCTGTCAAAGGCTTTCTCCATGTCAACGAAAGCCAGGTACAGAGGTTTATCCTTAGCTAGGTATATATATATATATATATATGTACATACATACACATATATATATATGTACATATATATGTATGTACACATATATATATGTACATACATACACACACATACATACATAGGCGCAGGTGTAGCTGTGTGACCATTCCTGTATATATGCAGACAATGTAAATGTCCCAACAATTCAAGTAAGTTAGCTACAGTTAGAGTGTAACACACATATATAAACATATCAGCACACACACAGCAGAAGACCGATGTAAGTAGACTAGAGAAAAGAAATAATTTCAGGCCATTATGAATATTATTATATGTGCCCATTTCAAATATGAATATTATTTATATACTTGTATACCTGTGTTGTAAAAAATGCTGGCAGTTTTATTAATTATAGAAGATGGTACATCAACACATTGGGAAAAAACTTTAATAAATGCTAGCAATCTAGTAAATACATGTACATACACAGAATTGAAAAGTTAAATAGGATTGTAATGTATAGGCTGAAAATATCACCCTCATAATGTATGTGTGTATATTTACTCATACATACACACACATATATACACATAAATATACATACATATACATACATAAATATATGTAGATATAAATACGTATATACAACTCTTCGAAACACTTAGTTTAGTATGGTGGCAGCTGATGAAGGAAATATTCTCTATGTAGCCTGTTTGTTTTCTGTGCTCTGTTTATGTTCTGTTTTTCATTTTGTCCACGTTTTCTTGTGACATCCTGTACCCAGATATACATCTATATATGCATGTAGATGTAGGTATGTACATACATGTACGAATATATGCATATACTTACATATCATTTGTATTATATATATATATATATATATATATATATATATATATATATATATATATATGCATATATATATATGTCTTTTAACTGTTTCAGTCATTAGAGTGTGGCCATGCTGGAGCACCACCTTGAATTTTTTTCATCGAAATGTATTGACCCCAATACTTGTTTTTTAAAGCCAGGTATTTATTCTATCGGTCTCTTTTGCTGAACTGCTAAGTTACGGGGATGTAAAAACAGCACCAGTTGTCAAGTAGTGGTGGGGGCACACACACACACACACAAGTTTATGTATACATTTATATATATACTGGTACACCTCGATTTAAGTCATTTTCGACTATATGTTGGTTTTCAAAAATAATATATGGAAAAATTTTACTCAATTTATGTCTGTCTGCCAGAAATATTGGAATTGTAAAATCACTAGAAAACCATTTAAAGTAGATAAAATCATGTTACTGTACAATAAATAAGAATAAAAGCATATAAAATCATACTAAAATATGTACAGTAAACGTTAAGATACACACCATAAAGTAGTGTAGCTTAGTGAATGAAATCATGAAATTAGCCGTGTTATCTTATCGATCTTTCAGAACTCATATTACACTGTAGTTCCAGTATCTACCATTAAGCATTGTTGTCACTTGTGATTTCCGCGACTGTTTTCAATTCAGATTTGTTTACGTCTGTTTATCAACTACTTTCTCATTCTCATTCATTTGTGACTTTATTTTTTGTCCCCATGGCTCCTAAGAAAATTCAGAGTGAAAGTGCTAAGTGTCATGCTATAACACTGGAAGATAAACTTGCTATGATAAAACACCATGGAAAAGGTGAAAAAGTGATAGCAATTGCACAATCTTTTGGGACGAGTTGGACAACTGTATCGATGGTTGTACATAATAAGGACAAGATTTTAGCACATATCAAATCTGAAACCCCTGGGATGAAGAACACTGTCATCAATAAGAAAAGAGGCAAAATCTTTGAAGAAATGGAAAGTCTTTCTCTTTTAATTGTTAGGTTGAATCGTCAGTGTGCTACTATTTGTCAAGAAATCTTTCAAGAGAAAGCTTTGTCTTAGGACATGTAGAAAAAATACCCAGATGAGAAAGATGTAGAGTTCAAGGCAAGTCAAGGATGGTTCATGAGATTTAAGAAGCGAAGATGTTATCACTCCATTAAGAAGCAAGATGAAAGTGCATCAGCTGACAAACAAGCAGCAGCAGAATTTCCTAATGCATTAAAGAAAATTATTGAAGAAAACTGGTTTCTTTCTGAATAGATTTTTAACGTAGATGAAACTGGATTGCATTGGAATAAATTGCCGGATTGTTCATTCATTTTCAAGGAGGAGAAAACTATTCCAGGCTACAAGGTCTCGAAAGTATGTGTGACCATTATGTTGAGAGGTAATTGTGCAGGAGAATCTAAGTTAAAGCCCTGCTTGTGTATTATGCACACAACCCCTGTGCCGTGAACAACATACCCAAAGCATCTCTCTCTGTTATATGGAAAAGTCATTTGTTTCTATCCAGTTCCTTGTTGTAATTAAGTACCATTTGGAAATATGAAATCATTATGAAATTCAGGTGTGTTTTCTTCCCTTGCAGTTCTAAGTTCAAGTCTTTCTAGTGTGTCTTCTTCAAGAGTCCTAGAAATTTGACAAATAACTTTGGGATCAATCTTGTTGGGACACAATTCGCATGAAGCAGTAAATAGAAATAGAACCAAATCTTGCCCTATCATGTGAGAGGACACAGCAGTTAACATAGTTTTTGGTGCACTGTGTCTAGGTGATGGATAGGATCAGGACTGACATGGGACTCAGCAACAGTGAACAGTAGAAACAATAAGTAACAGAAAATTCTGTCTGCAAAAGATGTAATTATTTTCTGAACTATAAGGAGCCGAAGATTTAATGGATAGTTTTATTGTGGTTTGTATTAGCATGAATAACTTTATAGATAAATGTTCCAATGATGGAATGCTCATCTCTTAAAAGTAACTTTTCCCAAATGACTACAATCTATTTTCAAGCCTCTTTAGCCAAGGGCAGTACAAGGTTATCTTACCCTTTGTGTGGTAAGAAGCTTGCTTCCTAACCACATGGTTCCAGGTTTGGTCTCATTGCATGGCACTTTGGGCAAGTGTCTTCTACTATAGCCTTGGGCTGGCCAAAACCTTGTGAGGGGATTTGGTAGATGGGAACAGAAAGTTGATCATATATATATATATATGTGTGTGCGTGTGTCTGTGTTTGACCCCCAACTACTGCTTGACAACCAGTGTTGACATGTTTACATCCCCTTAGCTTAGTGGTTTAGAAAAAGAGACTGATAGCATAAGTACCAAGCTTACAAAAAAAAAAAAATGAGCACTAGAGTCAATATATTCAAAAAGATTTTCAAGGCAGCACCCCAGCATGGCCACTGTCTAATGACTGAAACAAGTAAAAGATAAAACTTTAACTTATGACCTGTTAGCAGATAGCTTATCCACATGAACCTTTTATAGTATTTTTCATTCATCAACCATAAGCATCATGTTTTTAATTATAATAATTATTGAATAAATAGAGCTAATCCATCCCCCCACTTCCCAGAAAAAGGTGTCATTCACAAATGAGTCTTTTCCAGGACTCAACCAGAATGAGTAAGCAAGCTCAGTGATTTCATTCAATTTAATATGTTGATAGTTATACATTGTAGCCACCACTCAGCCATTACTTGTCTACACATTAAAGTTAAACTTAACTCTTAATATTTTTATATAGAAAATGAGAAGTGTTCTCTTATTTTTCTTTTTGGTAAGGAGCAAGAAGCTGTGTCCATAATGTTTCAAGATCCTCCAAGACTGGTGAGATTGACACAGTTAATGTTCCTCTTGAACAATTGCAAGTTGATGTTGATATATTCATTGGACATTAGTGGCATAAAATCTCATGACTTCATCAAGGAAGGGTAATGATCATCTTTTTAACTGGGTTTCTGAAACTATTAGGAGGAAATTGTCCTTGAAACAGAGACCTGACTCAAATGCTTGCAACAGCATGAACTTTGCTAAAGGCATCCAAAGGTCAGGTGGTGGTGGTGTTAAACTGGGTTACTAGTTAAGCACCACAAGAGTTAAGCAATAGAGCAACACGAGAAGAAATTTTAATTAGTCATTTGAGTCCACGCTTTCTTTATCAAGTACAGTGTAAGTGTATGTTGTGCTGTTGTTAGTGACTCTTTCATTGAAGAAGTACACTAAATTGATCCTAATTAACCAAAGAATCAACTGCATTGTATTCTGTCTCTTGTAATAATACTTCTTATACTGGTTCTTTGTATCTCATTGTAAAGAGACATCAAGTGGAAATGTATTTCATATTTGGAGCTCTACAGGATGCGGTGGATAAATTGTTGTCTCAATTACGCAAAAATGAAAATAACACTGACATCTCATTTTAACAGATATATTTACCAAAATTACATAAAAATATCTTGAAATACGAAAGAGTAAATTTATTCAATAAAATCGCCATTGGCTTCGACCATGGCCTCCAGACGACTTCGTAATCTCCTGCAACTCTTCTGGACAGTCTCTTTGTTTAAGTTGGTGAATTCTGCCATAATCCTTGCCTTCAGTTCATCTTTGGTGTTACAAAGAGTTTTGTTAGTCTCTCGCTCAACTGCACCCCACACATAATACTCAAGGAGATTGCAGTCTGGGGAGTTAGGTGGCCAGATGTTTGGAGTGATGTGATTGCAGAAATTATCTGATAGCTATGACTAGGTTCTCCTACTTGTGTGACTTGGGGCAGAGTCCTGTTGCTACACGTATGGTCTTCCAGCAGCCACCCGCTTGATCCAGGGCAGCACTACCTTCTCCAAGCACAAATATTTCCTTCGAGTAAAACCACTAATAGAAGAGAATATGACCAAGATCTGCATGTAGTCCATCCCATGCAGCTGTGGTTAGTTATACAAGAGCGAAACATACCTCCCCCTCAAAATAAGGGTAGAGTAACATCGCAAAGCTGTGACATGGGGAGATACTGATAAATTGGGTATAGCTGATCATGTATGGAAAAATGGAGACCACCTCCCCATGTGGGATGAAGTTAAAATAATAGACAGAGAACACCACTGGAAAATATGAAAACTAAAAGAAGCAGCACATATGCTAGGACACAACAACCTCCTAAGCAGACCAAGTGCAGATGTGAACAACATATGGGACCTGTATTAAGGAAGATAAGAGAATATTAGATTTATAAGCCCTAAAATTCACTCCATAATTGCCCACGGGCATATGGTGTAGTGGTTAAGAGCACGGGCTACTAACTCCAAGATCCTGAGTTCGATTCTAGGCAGTGATCTGAATAATAATAATAATAATAATAATAACTTTGAAAAATACCTTAGGAATGAGAACCCAGGTTCGAAACTTCCCCAAAACACCTGATGAAGGCTGGTGGGTATATCAGCGAAAACATTGTGTTAACAAACAAGATGAGGTCAAAATCCGTCAAAAATGTAAATAATATAAATAATGTTCAAAGTCCATTATTCCAAACAGCCGTTCTCTCTCTTCCTTTCCTGTCAAATGAGCATGCTCTTCATATCAAGGGAAGTCACTCGGATCCTAACACAATTTGCATAACAGTTACAAATAGCTATTATAAATTGAATAATGTATAATTTGCATAACATTCACTCTGTCCTAGAAAGAGAAAGAAAGAAAAAAAATCATAGATCAGCCTTTCCGGGACTTTCTGAATCCTTTGAGATTGATACAGCTGAGGGGATTCTTTTTGTTCTTGACATTTATCTCTAGGAGGCAAAGAAATTTCAGTTGGCTCTCTGTCTGGCTCTTGAGGGACAAATGTTTGGGTTAAGTTATCAGTTGTGTTGGTGATGCCAATTGTTTTGTGGATACTTTGGTTTCGCGACTGGGTAACAGACATGAGCGTATTGAGGGTTGGCTTCGATTAAATCAACTCAGTCCACGATAGGGTCATACTTGTTAGTGAGATTGTTCCTTTGAACAAGCACAGGTCCTGGCTTAAGAAGCCATGTTGGCATAGATGTTCCTGTTACTGAATGTCTTTGATTGTTAATGTTCATATTGGAGCTTCCGGCCTGAATGCCAAGTTGTACAGCATGTTGTTTTCAAATTTCTGGTAGAGTGAATTGCGACATGGTACTGTTTTCCTCACAGAGTGTCCAACTGACCCTACTATACAATGTAATCGACAAAATCATAAACAAACAATGTGTATGCGCGAAATTAAAAATATAAAATCGCAACAATTTACCCATTGCACCCTGTATAATTGACAAAGTTTGTGTTGTTTAGCAAAAGTATAACAAAGACAACACAAACCCTTTCTTGTGTAGTTTACTTTGAAGAGCTACATGAGCATTACCCAATAGATTACATGACATTAAGTTCGTTGAAAAACATTTACTTATTTAGGTTGATATCATCTTTTTTTTTGTTTGTGGGTTTTTTTTTTGGGTTTTTTTTGAGAATTAACTCTGTTTTATTTGAAGTATATCATTTTAATCCTTTATCATTTAAACCAGCCATATCCGGCCCAGACACTCTTCATGTTTTATATTCAAGCTGGCCAGATCTAGCCCCTCACTTCAACACAATGGTGTTATTCTAAAACTAAACAATCACATCATTGAAATATGAAAGCTATGAGACAATGTATGAGTAATTCAAAATAATGGGAATACATTACATTTGACAGAGTAATCTGAATGCTAAATGGTTAAAATATTTTCATACAACAAGTAACAAGATAACATATTAACCTTACAGCTTATTGATTTCTTTTCAAAGAAAATGGGAATTTATCCCAAGGCATTTGGCAGTGTGAGAAAGTGCTGTGGACATGATATTCATAATTGTTATAATAAATCCTCAACAAATTAAAAGTTTAACTTAGTGTTGCAGTTATGCCATAATTATTTTTATAAGCGCTTTATATGAAAAGTCACGCAAATCATTTCAAAACAATAGGCATTAAAGTTCAATATGAGTAGTTAGGTCATGAAAAGTGACATTGTTTTCATGTTGGATACTGAAGTTAGGTTGATAGAATGCATCTCTCCAGGCTATTATCTCTGACCATAAATTGTAGATATAAAGAATAACTGAAACAAAATTACTTGAAGGATGAAGCTTTGTCACAAATCTGTCACTCGAAACTTTACATCATTTTTGTAAGGCCTGCATGCTGAATCTACTATAAGCTCTCATATTTTCTTTATTATGTTTCAGAATGAAATGGGGGTAGCCAATGTATTAACTCCCTTTGAATGAGATACTATGTTTGGAGAAGCAGAAAAGTTGGGGAAGATAAAATCTCTGTTTAAGTACTGGTAAAGTACAGAGATTTTGCTGTTGAACAGCCACTACTCAGCTCTGACCTTAAAAATTTTGAAAGATATTTGATGATGAAGCACCTATTAAATATTTGGGTGCATGAAGCTAGAATTCCCTGTACTGATTGGTCAGTTTTGGCAATTTTTGTTACCTCATCTGTAAGGACTGCTCAACTTTGGCTGATTCTGAACTGAGTTCTCTGTCAGTATATATATGTTTTTACCATAAAAATCTATGGATGATTAAGTAAATCACTAATGTGTATACAGAAAATTAATGTAGACAGCAGTGTGCAATGTTTTACCAAAGAAAGAATTCAGTCTGGAATCAGCCCAAGTTGAACAGTCCTTACTAATGAGGCAACAGAAATTGCTGAAATTAACCCGTGAGTATAGGGAATTCTTGATTGGTGTTTTCAGGCGATTATAATCCCTGTCAGTCTATATGTATACAATTATGTGCTTTGACTACAGCATTAGAGCATTTAGCTCTTATTTCTAGCAATGTAGGTGTTTCTAAAACCCTTGTCATAATTAGTGACATACATATATATATATATATGAGAGGTTTTGGAATATGGAAGACCCAAAAGGTAGGTAAGGCTATGTAAGTGTTATGGAAAGACTACTGTTAGACTCCCGGTTCGATAATAGTATGAGTGAAGAGTGGACAAGGAGCCTCTTTACCCATTCTACACGGCACATTCCTTGGATAATGGAACAGCAACTTTAACATCCAGCATATTATTTTTATTCTCTTATTTCCCTTTATACTTCCTATATCTCTCCGTTTCCATAATAACTTCTTTTACTGAACTCTACTATTTCCTTCTATTTAACTTTCTCACCGTCTCTGATGATGGGATCTCCTTTATATCCCTGAAACAGCTGTAAGACTACCTTTCTCTTTATAAATGTCCTAGAAATTTCACACTCCCTTGGCTTTGTTGTCTCATTTTATTTAAGATATATATATATATATATTATAGGTGTAGGAGTGGCTGTGTGGTAAGTAGCTTGCTTATCATCCACATGGTTCCGGGTTCGGTCCCATTGCATGGCACCTTGGGCAGGTGTCTTCTACTTTAGCCTCGGGCCAACCAAGGCCTTGTGAGTGGATGTGGTAGACAGAAGCTGAAAGAAGC
Organism: Octopus bimaculoides; assembly: GCF_046866305.1. NCBI lineage: Eukaryota > Metazoa > Mollusca > Cephalopoda > Octopoda > Octopodidae > Octopus > Octopus bimaculoides. The sequence goes on along the minus strand of NC_142948.1, from coordinate 18,664,285 downwards.
CCGTCGTATACATGTGTGTGTGTATATATATATATATATATGTGTGTGTGTGTATATATATATATATGTATGTGTATATGTTTGTGTGTCTGTGTTTGTCCCCCCAACATCGCTTGACAACCAATGCTGGTGTGTTTACATCCCCGTACCTTAGAAGTTTGGCAAAAAGAGACCGATAGAATAAGTACTAGGCTTACAAAGAATAAGTCCTGGTGTCGATTTGCTCGACCAAAGGCGGTGCTCCAGCATGGCCACAGTCAAATGACTGAAACAATAAAAGAGTATATACATATCTTCTGTTCTTTGTATGGACTTAGCTACCTAAAGTAAGGTAGTCAGTTCTTTACTTTTACTGTAGTCATGCTTGGGTTGTTCATTTCTAGTCCACAGTTAATATTAACCCCCTTGTTTAATTTATCTAACTGTTTTCTGTGGTTTTGCATTGATTTTGTGCTCCTAAAATCTGACATTCCCTTTGAATTTTTAATTGAGAAGTTCATTTTTTTAATGTTAACCTTTGTTGGCATTCCTGCAACCACACTCTCTACCCATTTTTTAGAATGATAACAACAGAGAAAATATTCCCTTCATTTTTTTTCCTCAATAATTTGTTAGGTTTATTTTGTATATTTAATAATTATTATTTAGCACTGCCACCTGGCCCCTTTGTGTCTTTAGCAGTGACTTTTCTGTTGCAAACATTCTGAACATGTTTCTGATATAGAGATATCCCAATATCTTCATGTGTTGCTTCCTAGTGCTCCTTCATTGTGTAATATTAGTGTTTATTTGAGGGTGCAGATAAAAACCCACCACCAGATACAATTTGCCCCTAACCCTATGAATAATAGAGAGTGAGCCCTGTTGACTTGTAGACCCACTCATGACCTGTGACATTCAACTGGCAGCTTCCAGAGATGGAAACAGTGGTTTGCAGCAACCCATCAGTCAGATTTTTTTTCCCCTTTTCCCAATTGTTATGGAGGTTCTACAAAAGTCATGGATACTGCTTTTCCTTCTTAGACTAGGTCATATCTGAATTGAGATTGTTCCATGGTGACAAAATATCAGACAAGCACTGAAATGAATTTTATTGACTGTGAACTGAAGATGTATCTGGCAACACATGATACAAATGTCTAATCAGTGATAACACAGTTACTAACTAACCTCATTATGTGTGAACAAAATTTCTGATAAAATTGCAAAGTTGTCACTGTATGATCTTTACATGTAAATATGAAATATTTCATGTTATTAACTACTACATGATACTTATCTATTGACTGCATTATTAGTCAAATAGCAGTGTACATACGTAACTCTCAGCCTTTAAACTAAATATATAATAGCTGTGATGCTATTTTAGAAAGGTCAAACTTTACAATTTAACATTAAGTAACATTGACTACAAAGTGACTCCCTCAGCTTATACTTGTTGGACAAGGTACATTTACTACATTACTCATTGTTATCTTGTACTAAACCATAACATTTTCTTGTGAATATTTTTTGTTGTTGCTCATTCTTTTGTATATAAATAAGTACCATTGGTACTTACTTACATACATAGCTTGCTACTATATCTTGTCTAATAATTATAAATAGTACCAAAGAAAAATAGAGTAACTGTGGTTAAAAATGGGGAAGTACAGGATATTTAATGAGTACATTGTTTAGTTGCAGTGTAAAACCAAGACTTTCCATAGATTATGCATACACATTGTAATTTATAATTAACTTGTGTCCTCGTCAAACTCTGATCTTTTTTCTACAGGAATCTAACCCACTTTAAGGAAGCATGCTACAGTGTTTCCCAATCCAAAGAAGAGTAACCTCTCTGGCTCTGTCAACTCCTGACTTTTCACTGTCATTTACAACATCTCCAAGGTAATGCAAACTAATGAACAACCACCTTCGATGTTTCCTGCCTTAGTGGCCACCAGAATGATTTCTGTAGAGCCAGATCTACAAAAAACTTGCTCTCCCGAGTCATGCACTAGTGATATCTTATCCTTGAGACATTTAGCAGAAAATTTCATTATGTCTTGCATGAGAACCTCTTAGCTAAGTTACCTGCGTATAGACTTCATCCCTCTTCCTGTCAGTCTGCTTTATTGCAAAGTCTGCTTACATGCTCTCACATTTTTTTATATACCAAGTTTTGTTTAAGACCTCTTGCACTATTCCTTTTGTACATAACGTTATTGCTGTTTATTTACTTTAATAAGATATTCATTTATCAGATTTTGTCACTTGTACTGATCTTTGACTATTGATGGAGAGAACATCGTGGGAACATGACAACCTAGTCTCCCCTTCAAAAAAAGAAAACAGCTTTGCCATCTCTACATATATCAAAATCATCTACCTCACCATTTTTACATGAAGCACACAACTGAAGTGTACAAGTTTGCAGCCTGTTAACTTGCTTATGATTCCACTGCACCATACGTGCATCCATAGTTTGCACTAGACATACCTTATGGAATTCAAATCTCTTCTTTTCTACATATTGCACAGAGCAATTTTCTTAATGTGAGCAGGGTTTTGTCTGTTTTCTTGTAATATATTTTAGTTACAGCTAAGATAAATTTTACCTCAAATGATTCTAGGCTTTGTTTTCATGCCTGGAATTTCTTCTCTAAGCTAGCAACAGATTCAACTGATTCATCAATATGAGTGAGTTCTAGAGCGTGAAGAAGTCCACATATATATGTGTGTATATATATATATATATATATATAGATAGATATGCAGGGCAGGGAATCATCAATTAGTAATAAAATTAATAATTAAATATCGCTATCAATCTGGAGTATTAATTTGTAGTTTTGAAATCAGTAGTCCTTTGACTGCTATTTCTGAATTCTCAGTATGTTGGAGAAGCAGGTTACTGTCTATCCCTATATATTTATGATATATATATATATATATATATATATATATATATATATATATATATATATATACACGCATGCATACACACACACACACACAGAATCAGGGTCCCTAGAGAAGGAAGATTCTTATGAGATGATGGACAAAGATTGCAAACCGCCTGAGCAAGCATCCCAAAAGTGGCGAGAAGTCTCGCCTGGGGAGAGCGCTACTGGAGATTGAAAAACATCTGCATCAGTCTCATAAAAAGGAGAGAGCAAATAAAGAAGCTTGGGTTATAGAAAATATCAAGTCAAACCCTAAAGCTTTCTTTAAGTTTACCAAAGAAATAGCCTCAATATGCCACAAGATAGGACCCTCTTCCAAAAAGATGGCTCCCTCAAAGGAAGCCCCATGAGGGTAAGTGAAATACTGAATGAATAGTTCCAAAGTGTGTTCACTACACCGCTGGAACACAGGCAAGTGAACTAACCAGCAGAATATTTTGTCACATTACCTAAAACCAAAGAGGTAAAAAAAAAATGAGTACATAAACATTTAAGATGTAAAACTGGCCACAGATGAGGTTGACACAAACTCAGCTGCTGGCTTGGATGGGTTTCCAGTGGTCCTACTCAAGTCATGCAAACGAGCCCTTACAAAACCATTGCAACTTTTCTTTTAGAGCTTCCTTGCAAGTGTAAGCTCCCAGACAAACTGAAGGAAGGGATAATATGCCCTACTCACAAAGGAGGAAGCAGAGCAAATGCTAAAAATTATAAGACTATCTCTCTGACCTCACACATCAGTAAAGTCATGGAAGGAATAGTCCACAAGAAACCAATCATGTTCCTAGAAGAAAATGAGTTACTGACTGACACCCAGCATTAATTTCAACCAGGTAGAAGCTGTCTCACACAGCTCCTGCAACACTATGGCTGGGTGTTAAAACAGCTGCTGAATGACTCAAGTGTGTGTGTGATATATCTTGATTTTGCAAAAGCCTTTGATAAAGTTGACCATGGTATGATATGTTACAAACTGCATGATCTTGGCATAACTGGAAAACTTGGAGAATGGCTGCACAACTTTCTAAAAGATAGACATCAGGCAGTAGTGGCTAATGGAGCCACCTCCAAGGAAACACAAATAGCAAGTGGTATTCCACAGGGCACTGTCTTGAAGCCACTGCTATTCATAGTGGCCCTCTCAGCTGCTCAGATAGCCACTCTTGCTAGCTATGCAGATGACACAAAAGTCTCTCAGACAATACAAAATCCTGGAAACATTGCACGTCTGCAACAGGAGTTGGACACAATATACAGGTGGGCTGAGGACAACAACATGCAGTTAAATGCAGGAAAATTCCTGGCCCTATGCTACCAGCACACAAAGCTAAATGACCTGCAGAAGGGATACACGGAAATTGAATTGAAATCCGTGAATCAAAATCAGTGCATGACCTGGGCATTGACATGAGAAATGATGCATCTTTTCAAGTTCATATTACCAATATGGTAATAAAATGCAGATGGCTAGCTGGATGGATCCTCTGAACTTTCAAAACAAGAGAAAAGGAGACATTGATGATCCTTTGGAGGACATACGTACTTAGCCAATTGGACTACTACTCCCAACTGTGGTCGCCAAACTATATAAAATCCACAGCAGAACTCAAAGCAATCCAACAAATCTACACAAAGAAAATTGTCTCGGTGCAATGTATCAGCTACTGGGAAAGACTCAAAGAATTAAAACTCTTCTCCCTGGAACGAAGGTGGGAGAGATGTGCAGTGATACGCACCTGGAAATTCCTAGAAGGCCTTTGGCATTGAAAGTTACTCAAACTACAGAACGGGGCACCACTGCATAGTGCCAAAGATCCTAGCATCGCCATCAAAATACAGGACCAGATACTGCAAAAGCTTGGACTTCAAGCGCCCACAGCTCTTTAATATACTTCCAAAATGCCTGAAAGACCTGCATAGTATGGACGTAAGTGTCTTTAAAACAAAACTGAATCTCTTCCTGTCAAGGGTTCCAGACGAGCCTACCTCACAGCAGGAAACACAGATGAGGGTAGCAGCATCAAACTCCCTCATTGACCAAATACCACGTATCAAGGAGGTTTCAAATAATGGTGTAGCTCAGTCAACAATGGTGCCCCAGCATGACCACACCTTTCAAGCTGAAACATTTTTAAATAGTTTATATATATATATATATATATATGTATATGAAAGGGTACACAAAAGAAACTGGAATTTTGCAATATTATTTTATTCACTTAGCTTAACATGTTTATACTTTTATTGCCTTCAAAGTATTATCCTTTTGAAGCAATGCATTGGTCCAGACACATTTTTCACTGTTCAAAGCAGTCCTGGAACTCTTGTGAAGTGATGCCTCTTAACACCTCTGTCATTTTTTTCTTCTCCTATTCCACATCTGCAAAACGTTTTCCTTTAAGGACATTTTTCATTTGGGGAAACAAAAGAAGTTGCGGGGAGCAAGATCAACTTTCAACTATTCTTTCAGTTCATAACATGCTTTCAGTTTGGACTGCTTCTGATCTTCTGTGGGCAAACGAAGCACAAATTTTGCCTCAGCTCTTTTCATTCACAATTCTTCGCTCAAAATCATTGGCAGAAGCTTCAGGATATACCAGTCATATCAACAAGTTCATCAATCATTTGGTGATGATCCTCTAAGATCATTTCATGAATTTTCATGATGTTTTCATTCATTCGGGGATTAATGGTCACCCTGAACAAGGATGGTCTTCAAGCAACAAATGGCCATCCCTGAAGCATGAAAACCACTTATAAACTTGTGTTTTGCTCATGGCAGCATCCTTGGAAACGTTTTGAAGCATGACAACTGTTTTGACCACTGTTTTCAGAATTTCACAGAAACAGAATTTCATGGAAGCATGCTGTTCTTTCATTTCAACCATCGCAAAAATCAACAAAGAGAGGAGAACCACTGCAAAGCAAAGACGCACTATGTGACACTGGAGGCTGCTGGTCATCAGACTGATGGCTGAGGGTCACATCAAGTAACTTCTAGCTGCAGAAGCCTGAACTAGAATGGGTTTGTCCCACAGAGAACATTTCTGGTTACTTTTCGATATCTCTTCATATATACACACACACACACACACACACACACACACACACACACACACACACACACACACACATATGTACACACACGCACATATATATAGTGTACTGTTCTTTTATTGGTAGGATTAAAATCAGTGGAAAAATAGAAAGAATTAAAAGCAAAAAAACTATGCAGTCCTATAAAAGAGGCCAGTGGTTAGCATTGCTGAAAGAAAGAGAAGGAATGAAAGAAAAGAAGGAAATTGAAGGACTGTGATTATAGAATCAATAGCACTCCTACAGAGATGAAAAGTCTAGCACTTTCAAGATCATTGGGTTGAGGAGATCTTAAAGCAAGCATTTGTAGAAATGCAGTTTTGGTGCTAGAAATTGCCCATGTACATTTATGTCTGTAAATGCATATGTATATGCATATGCACATAAACACTCTGACCTAAACATAAACAAACTCACATGTGAGACTACTCCCAAATCATAGACATCTGTATAATAATAACCTTATGTTAATGAATTGTATGTAGGATGGTGTAATTAAACATCTTATTAACAATCTTTCATGTTCTAAATATGTTCTCAAGCACTCAAATCCAGACTTAACAACATGGGATAAAATCACAGTTCCAAGATGAAAATTCACGTGGCATTTTTAATACTGCTTATTTGTCAATACATATATGTATATAAATATTTTAGTAGCAGATATAAACTTTGGTTGTCAGTAATTTACATCCAAATAAACAAAATCATGTTTCCAGTGATATATAAGATGTGATTGGATGGGATACATTGTTCCATTCATGTACTTTTCGAATCAATAAACACATGTATATATGAAAATAATTCAAATAATAAGATTTAAATGAAGTAAGGCATTCTATTTGAGTATATAATGATGACATAAGATCAGAAGAAACGTGGATGTGTGTGTAGATACATATAATCGAGGGAGATTAAAAATTGTAAATAAAGTTTTGCAATGTGAAATATCATGAAGAGTAAAATCAGTTAAAAACCTATGGCTGTTTCAGGAAATATTAAAGGGCTGCTGTAGGAACAATCCATATTCAGTCTCATTTAAATATATGGAGAAAGCCTTTGACAGGGTCTCCTGATCCCTCATCTGGTGGTCAATGAGGAAACTAGGGGTAGAAGAATGGTTAGTGAGAGCTGTGCGAGCCATGTACAGAGACACTGTCAGTAAGGTGAGGGTTGGCAACAAGTACTGTGAAGAATTCCGTGGTTCAGTCCTCAGCCCCCTCCTATTTATCCTATTTATCATAGTCCTCCAGGCAATAAGACAGGATGTCCCTGGGAACTTCTCTATGCTGATGACCTTGCTCTAATTGCTGAGTCACTATCAGAACTAGAGAAGATTCAGGTGTGGAAGCAAGGATTAGAATCGTAGGGCCTTAGAGTCAACCTAGCTAAAACCAAAGTCCTAATAAGTAGGAAGGCAGACAAACCACAAATCTCTTCAGGTAGATGGCCCTGCTCAATCTGTAGAAAAGGCGTAGGTAGATACGCTATAAGATGTACCCAGTGTAAGCTATGGATACATAAGAGGTGCAGCAATATCAAAGGAAGGCTAACTGGGAAGATATTTTTTGTATGTGGCAGATGTTCAGGAGTATTAAACACTGAAAATGTGCAGAAAACAGCCTTTGCCACACTCCAGGGAGAAAAACTAGGAGTAGTTGATAGTCTCCGCTATCTAGGTGACCAAGTTAGTAGTGGGGGAGGGTGCACTGAAAGTATAGCTGCTAGAATAAGAATAGCCTGAGCAAAGTTTAGAGAGCTCTTACCTCTGCTGGTGACAAAGGACCTCTCACTCAGAGTAAAAGGCAGACTGTATGATGCATTTGTACGAACAGCCATGCTACATGGCAGTGAAACATGGGCCGTGACTGTTGAGGACATGTGTAAGCTTGCAAGGAATGAAGCCAGTATGCTTCACTGGATGTGTAATGTCAGTGTGCATACTTGACAGAGTGTAAGTACCTTGAGAGAAAAGTTGGACCTAAGAAGCATCAGTTGTGGTGTGCAAGAGAGACGACTGCGCTGGTATGGTTATGTCGCAAGAATGGATGAAGATAGCTGCGGGAAAAAGTGCCACACCCTAGCGGTTGAGGGAACCTGTGGAAGAGTTAAACCCAGGAAGACCTGGGACGAGGTGGTGAAGCATGACTTTTGAACATTAGGCCTCACCGAGGCAATGACTTGTGACAGACCTTTGGAAATATGCTGTGCATGAGAAGAGCCGGCAAGCCAAGTGAGACCATAACCTGTGGCCTTTGCCAGGGGTGTAGCCAGCCCACTTATGTGTACCTCTCCTTCATTGGACCCTAAAACTCTACTTGCGAAGACCTGTTGAGGCAAGTTAAATTGAAATCAAACCAAATTTGAGGACTGGCACCCATGCCAACCTCTCCTTTACTGGACACTAAACTCGGCTTACGAAGACCTGCTGGGGCAAGTGAAAGTGAAATTGTGATGGCTCCTGTACCAGTGGAGCGCTAAGAGCGTGGTTGTTGCCGGAGCAGCTATCTGGCTTCAGTGCTAGTGGCACGTAAATAGCACCATTTGAGCGTGATCGTTACCAGCGTCACCTTACTGTTACTTGTGCCAGTGGCACGTGAAACGACATTTGTGCGAGGTCGTTGCCATTGCCGCTGGACTGGCTCTTGTGCAGGTGGCACGTAAAATACTCCGTTTTGAGTGTGGCCATTGCCAGTTCTGCCTGACTGGCCTTCATGCCAGTGGCACGTAAAAGTACCCACTACACTCGGAGTGGTTGGCATTAGGAAGGGCATCTAGCTGTAGAAACTCTGCCAAATCAGATTGGAGCCTGGTGTAACTATCTGGTTCGCCAGTCCTTAGTCAAATCGTCCAACCCATGCTAGCATGGAAGGTGGACGTTAAACAATGATGATGATGATGTATATATTTAATATATATAAATGTATATATTTTCTATATATATATATTATATATATATGTATATATATATATATATATATGTTTTATATATATATATATATATATGTTTTATATATATATATATATATATATATATATATATATATATATATATATATATGTTTTATATATATATATAT
>NC_142948.1:18580161-18652661 GCF_046866305.1 Octopus bimaculoides | reverse complement strand
ATAATGTAATTTATGTCTACATTTAATTTTACATTCATCAAGAGAGTTAATTAAAGTATTATTATTATTTAATAATATCTCCTTAAATTCATTAGTACACACCTTACAAAAATTATTACCTATACGATAAGATTTCGCCTTACAAACTATCAGCCAATATAAAATGTACTTGATATTTTTAGACTTTAGTTCTCAAATATATTTACTAAGGCCTGTAGAATTAATCAAATTTCTATTCTTAAAGGAATGCATGTGTTGAGCCACCCGTAATTTAATTTTATTCGAAGTCGATCCTATGTAAAACTTATTTAAATTATAACCTTTTCTTGTTACTGGACTAATTACAGGTGTATAGGTTATTTCCTCGCTAAAACCACTATATGTCTTTATTTGCATATACGTCTATCCGCATATGTATGTGCATGTGCGTACAGACTACGTTTTGTATATTTGCATATGTGTATATGTGTATAGAGATGTTGGTTTATCCAGTATTGTGGGGAGGAGGATGTCTAGTTGCTTTTTGAAGACATCTACTCCCACCTTATGCAAACTTCTTAATTTTTGTGGCAGGGCATTGAAGAGCTGTGGGCCTTTGAACGCTAGACTATTAAAATGCCTATTCCTGAATTTAGATGGAGTGGATGGTACCTTTGGTACAATACAATGGCAACCAGTTCTGGCATTTGTATAACACTCAATGCTCCAGTTAGTTAGTAGCCCCTCTTGGATTTTCCATATGTATATTATTGCATATTTCTCAGCCTTTGCTCCAGGGAGTAAAGTACTTTTTTTTATTATTATTATTTATTATTTTTTATCCTTTGGTTTTATAATCATACTCAAATATATTCAAGTTAATTATAACTTTGTATATTCTATTTCCCACCTTAGTATCCATATATGTTAATGCAGCACTTCTGCATTGTATAGACACGACCATAACTTTAATATCAATTTAACATTAATATTACTTTTAGTTTGTCTAGCAAACCTGTTCCCATTATCTATACACATAAGGTTCCTTTTAATATTCTTTTTATTTATTATATATTATTATCTCATATATCCAACTCCTAAATAATAATAATTATAATAATAATAATTATAACTAATTCCAATGCTAGCTGGTCCTACACACTATCATTCTCAAGTTAGTACAGATTGTTCTACTCCAAGAACAGTAATACTTTAAGAGTTATGAAACGTGAAAGTGGATTAAGTCTTTTGATCACTTATATGGACCTAACATTAACAAGCAAATTAAATTAATCCTCCTCCATTCTATATGTTAACTTACGTCTTGTTGTAACTTAAATATGGATCCTTTACTATAATTTATTTTAATAGCACGTGAAATAGCACACTAACTGAGTTTACTTTAACAACACTCATTTTTCTTATTTTTCTTATTTAATTTTTCCTCTTTGTAAAGTAGTTTCATATAATTTATGTATATATTTACGTATATATTAACGATCTGGTTTTCGTAAGTGATATATTAAAATACATGATTACTTCCCTTCGTACATCTCTCTCAAATCCAGTTTTAAATTATTCTATTCTTTATCTAGACTTATATTTTAAGATATTCTCTTTTTACTCGTACTTAACTTCTATATTCTGTCTAATATCGACTTCTGCTGTTATTAATATACCTTTACGTCAGAAAGTAAAATATAAGGTTGCATGTTATTTCCAATGGATAATTCTGATTTAGTTTAAATATGCATTTAAATATGAATCTAAATATGTATTTGTTGTAAATCCATTTCTTCACGTAATTTAATCTTTTATATCTTTATAATATTATGTATTGCCATTTACTTAGGTTAATTACGGTAATTACTATGATACACTATTAAAAGTTACCCATTTTAACATTCTACATTATAAGCAACCTTATTGCTACGCGTTATTTACGAGGTTTTTCGAGCATAAACATACAATCGAAATACAAATTTACTGGATTATTTCCCTTTTTCCCTATTTCTTTCCACTTACATACATGATTTGTCAAACACTTAATTTATTATTTAGTAATTTTTTTTTTTGTGGTTTATTCTGACTTCTATTTAATTTAAACTCCAATTGTAGCATTCATCAATTTCCTCCTAATACTGCATCTTATAGCCTACCGTTCTAACATCTAACAGTTTTTTATGTAGCATTCTTCCAAATACGTATTTTTCACATTCGGTATAAGTCTTGCATTCGAAAGATGGTTCCCTTAAGAGAAAATTACATGTAAAATAACATCTTTTATTCCTTTGGAATAGAGAGCATGTAATTATCGAAACATGTGTCAGAATTAAAGAAATCTATTATATGCGTTTTGCTCCATTTATTCTTTATCATATATATATATGTGTGTATATATATATATATATATATATATATATATATATATATATATATATATATATATATATTTACAAATATATGTATGTCTCTATATATGTATGTATGTATATATGTATATGTATGTATATGTGCATATGTATATATATGTATATACATATATATATGTATATATATATATGTATGTATATATATGTGTATCATCATCATGATCATCATTTAACGTCCGCTTTCCATGCTAGCATGGGTTGGACGATTTGACTGGGGACTGGCGAACCAGATGGCTACACCAGACTCCAATATAATCTGGCAGAGTTTCTACAGCTGGATGCACTTCGTAACGCCAACCACTCCGAGAGTGTAGTAGGTGCTTTTTACATGCCACCAGCACGGTAGCGAGACTGCTGATGTGGCAATGATCCCGCTTGGTTGGTGCAGTTAGCGCTCCACACGGGTGCCAGTCGTTGAATTTGGTTCAATTTCGATTTCACTTGCCTCAACAGGTTTTCACAAGTAGAGTTTTGTGTCCAAAGAAGGAAAGGTATGTATAAGTGGGCTGGCTAAACCCCTGGTAAAGGCCACGGGTTATGGTCTCATTTGTCTTGCTGGGTCTTCTCATGCACAGCATGTTTCCAAAGGTCTCGGTCACTAGTCATTGCCTAGGTGATGCCTAATGTTCGAAGGTCGTGCTTCACCACCTCATCCCAGGTCTTCCTGGGTCTACCTCTTCCACAGGTACCCTCAGCCGCTAGTCTGTGGCACTTTTTCACACAGCTATCCTCATCCATTCTTGCCACATGACCATACCAGCACAATCGTCTCTCTTGCACACCACAACTGATGCTTCTTAGGTCCAACTTTTCTCTCAAGGTACTTAAACTCTGCCAAGTATGCACACTGAAATTACACATTCATCGGAGCATACTGGCTTCATTCCTTGCGAGCTTACGCATATCCTCAGCAGTCACTGCCCATGTTTCAGTAGCATGGCTGTTCGTATAAATCCATTATACAGTTTGCCTTTTACTCTGAGTGAGAGGCCATTTGTCACCAGCAGAGGTAGGAGCTCTCTGAACTTTGCCCGGGCTATTCTTATTCTAGCAGCTACACTTTCAGCGCACTCTCCCCTTCTATTGACTTGGTCAGCTAGGTAACGGAAGCTATATATGCATATATATATGTATATATTTATGCATATATATGTGTGTGTATATATATGTATGCATATATATATATATGTATATGTATATATGTATGCATATATATGTATATGTATGTATATACGTATACATATATATGTATATGTATATATATATATATGTATATATATATATGTATGTATATATATGTATGTATATATGTATGTATATATGTATATATGTTTGTATATGTGTATATGTGTGTGTATATATATATATATATGTAAACGTGTATGTGTATATGTATGTGTATATATATATATATATATATATATATATATATGTATGTATGCATGTATATATGTATGTATGTATGCATGTATATATGTATGTATGTATGCATGTATATATGTATGTATGTATGCATGTATATATGTATGTATGTATGCATGTATATATGTATGTATGTATGCATGTATATATGTATGTATATATGTATGTATATATATGTATATATGTATGTATATATGTATATATGCATGTATATATATGTATATATGTATGTATATATGTATATATGCATGTATATATATATTATGTATATATTTAGATATATGTTTATATATATATATATATATGTATGTATATATATATGTATGTATGTATATATGTATGTATGTATATATGTATGTATTTATGTATGTATGTATATATGTATGTATGTATATATGTATGTATGTATGTATATATGTATGTATGTATATATGTATGTATATATGTAGATATCTGCATATATGTATATATATATATATATATATATATATGTATATATAAATATAATTAAGGGATCAGCAAATATTTGCTTCACCATATACCGAAGTTCAGAAATAGCAGCTAAAAGAGCTGCGAATCCCACAGATAGTATCACTTGTAACTCACATGTGAGTTACAAGTGATACTATCTGTGGGATTCTCAGCCTTTTTAGCTGCTATTTCTGAACTTCGGTATATGGTGAAGCAAATATTTGTTGATCCCTTAATTATATTTATAAATATATATGAGCTTTTAAATAAGTTCTCCACCAATAATGGTGCTTTCATACCGATGGGCTTGGTAAAAATTATTAATTGTTAATTGATTTATTAATTAATTAATAAATTGATAATCCTTTACCCTTTTAATTTGTAATAATATATATGTAGATATATGTATATATGTAGATATATATATATATATATATATGTATATGTATGTATGTATGTATGTATGTCTACTCTTTTACTTGTTTCAGTCATTTGACTGTTGCCATACTGGAGCACCGCCTTTAGTCAAGCAAATCGATCCTAGGACTTATTCTTTGTAAGCCTAGTACTTATTCTATAAGACAATTAAAAATGTGTTATGAGTGTTATTGGATAAAATCCTATATAAACCCAACTAAGAGTTAAAAAGTGGTAAAGAGAAGATGTTACAAAAGTTTTTATAATTTGTTAACCCATACTGACATGTAAGAGAATCTGGAAAAATTTAAATCAATTATAGCAATAATTAAAATAATAATTAAATTGAATTAATCTAATTAGCTATTACCATTCTCTTCTGTGGAAAAATTAATAAAATATCAAAGCAGGTATTAACAAAACAATATTACAATAAGATTACAGAGAGCTTGTGTCGGATAAAGTTGTTTGGATATTCATAACAAGAATGTGAAATAGGGAAAAATAGTTATAGGAACATGTTAATGTAGTGTTGAGTCTATCTGTGTAAGAACTAGAATTGTTTAACTGATGGATATTGTTAAATATAAGTAGGAAAGAACGGTGACAAAAAAAATATTACAAAAATTGCACACGTGCATCTTTTTAAAAGCAGAAAAATTTGTCAGCAACCAGCCATGAGGATCGAACTCACATCCCTCCAATATCCGGTTGGAATACTTTACCATTTAAGCTAAATCGCCTGACTGCCAAACTCTATAACTTCTTAAATTGTAGAAAAGTTTGGTGGTCAGGCGGTTTAGCTTAAATGGTAAAGCATTCCAACCGAATATTGGAGGGATATGAGTTGAATTCTCATGGCTGGCTGCCGACTAATTTTTCTGCTTTAAAAAAAAAAAAAAGGATTTTATCCTTTATATATATATTGTTTAGTATCTACGCGTTGAATAAATTTTATTTTTGTAGAAAAATAAATTGTTCTACAATACATTTCAACACTACACAACCTGTGAGATTGTTGGAGTGGTTGCAAGTACTGATTGAACTGAGATCTTCTGTGCTCACACAGTGGGTAGTATAGATGTGATTTCACTCTACCCATTTATAGACATAGATTTTGCTGCAGTGAAATGCATTCAGGTAATCTGTGCGAGTGAAGTGGAGTTCTGTAAGGTGAACACAAGGGAACTGGGTCTCCTCCTTCGACTGACAATGACTATTTAGATGACCATGACCTCAGTAGATTCTGCCCTACCAAGTCACAGAGGAGAAGACCACCTACCATCACTTCAGCAGTGAAGAAAAGCACCACAGAATGCTGGAGTGGCTGGACTGCACCCACCCAAAACCCTGAGAACAACAATCAGGTGAAAGAAATGATTGCACATGCAACAGGGGTTAGTGTAAGAACCACATAGTACAGTTTAACAGGAAACTATACATGCAGGTTCAAGGTGCAGCCATTGGTGTCAGTATAGCTGGAGATGTGGCCAGCCTCTTCATGACCTGGTGGGACAGTAAATTTAAGCAGATATTAGCAGAACAGTCCACAACTCTTCTACTCTACAATAGGTATGTAGATGACATTAATATCATAGTTAGGATCAACTCTAGTGATGGTAGTGTAGAAACTGAGAGGAACATAATGGAGAGCATCTAGCAAGTTGCTAACTCCATCCACCAAAGTATCAAGGTAACTATAGATTACCATCAGGAATCACCGCTAAGATCTGGTGGTGTTGGCTATGGCTTAGTCACACGTATTGTAAACTAGGGAGTTCATGATGGGCGATGTGGAAACTGGGGATTGACAAATGGTTAATAAGGGCTGTACAGTCCCTATACAGAGATGCTGTTAGTAGGGTTAGGATTGGCAATGAGTTTAGTGAAGAATTTCAGGTAAAAGTAGGGGTCCACCAAGGATCAGCTCTCAGCCCCCTCTTATTCATCATAGTCCTCCAGGCAATAACAGAGGAATTCAAGACAGGTTGCTCCTAGGAGTTCCTCTATGCTGATGACCTAGCCCTCATAGCAGAATCACTACCAGAACTAGAGAAGAAATTTCAAGTGTGGAAGCAAGGTTTAGAATTGAAAGGCCTTAGAGTCAATGTTACAAAGACCAAAGTTCTATAGTAAGTAGGAAAGTGAATACATCACACACCCCTTCAGGTAAGTGGGCCTGCTTGATCTGTAGAAAAGGTGTAGGTAGAAACTCCATAAGATGTACCCAGTGTAAGCTATGGACATATAAGAGGTGCAGCAACATCAAAGGAAGATTAACTGGGAAGATAGCTTTCGTGTGTGGCAAATGCACAGGGACAATAAGCACAACAGATGCTCAGAAAACAGATTCCATCACATGCCAGAGGGAGAAACTAGAAGTAGTTGATAGCTTCCACTACCTAGGTAACCAAGTCTGTAGTGGGGGTGGATGCTCAGAGAGTGTTACCACTAGAATAAGAATAACCTGGGCAAAGTTCATGACAAAGTGCCTCTCACTCAGAGTGAACGGTAGATTGTATGATGCAGGTGTGTGAACTGCCTTGTTTCACGGCAGTGAAACATGGGCCGTGGCTGCTGAAGACATGCGTAAGCTTGAAAGAAATGAAGCTAGCATGATCTGCTGGATGTGTAATGTCAGTGTGCACACACAACAGAGTGTAAGCACCCTGAGGGAAATGTTAGACATAAGAAGCATCGGATGTGGTGTGCAAGAGAGAGGTTTGCGTTGGTATGGTCATGTACTGTGGATAGACGAGGAGAGCTGTGTGAAGAAGTGCCACTCCCAAAGAGGGGAAGGAATCCGAGGTAGAGGGAGACCCAGGAAGACATGGGATGAGGTGGTGAAGCATGACCTTTGAATGTTGGGCCTCACAGAGGCAATGACAAAGGATCAAGACCTGGAGGTATGCTGTGACTGAGAAGACCCAGCAAATAAAGTGAGTTCACAGCTGTAACCTACACCGGTGTCGCATAACCAGCCCACCCAAAAGTACCTTGGTGACATGCCATGCTTGAGGAGTCTGTCAACTTCAATATCAAAATAAATCAAATTACAATCAAATGGAAATTGTAGTTGTGGCCCCTTGCTGGTGGCACATAAAAAGAACCATCCGAAGGTGGCCGTTCCCAGTGCTGCCTTGACTGGCTTCTGTGCTGGTGGCATGTAAAATGTGCCAATGCCAACTTCTCTGGCCCCTGTGCCGGTGGCATATAAAAAGCACCCACTACACTCTCGGAGTGGTTGGCGTTAGGAAGGGCATCTAGCTGTAGAAACACTGCGAGATCAGACTGGAGCCTGGTGCAGCCTCCTGGCATCCCAGACCCCAGTTAAGCCGTCCAACCCATGCCAGCATGGAAAACGGACATTATAAAATAATGATGACGATATGTATTGATATATATATCTATGTATAGATAGGTAGATAGATAGTCAGGCAGATAGATATATAGATAGATAGGTAAAGAGGGAGTGAGAGAGGAGGGATATATATATATATATATATATGTATATATATACATATATATATATATATATGTATGTATGTATCAGTTGAATAAAGTTAAAACATGGTCTGGTTTTCATGTTTTTTTATTATGATAGTAAAAAAACATGGAACCCAGACCATGTTTTAACTTTATTCAACTGATATATTATTCTATACACATTCACACAAATTCGAGACAAAAAATATATATGATATATAATATAATATATGTATATATTTGTATATATATATATATATATATATATATATATACATACATATATATATATATGTGTGTGTGTGTATATATATATATATATATGTATATATGTATATATGGATGTATATATATACATATATATATATGTGTGTGTGTGTGTATGTATGTATATTATATACATATAATACATGTGTGTGTGTGTATATATATATATATATATATATATATATATATATTACAGAGATGTACTTGCATAGCAAGTGAGCTGATCTGAGATCATGTACTGAAACAAAAACAATTGCAGTGTGGAAGGTGTTTATAAGCCATTTAAAAACACACTAAAACCATTAGATTCATTAGAAAAAATTTGCCAATGCTCTGTACCATTTCCTGTATTTCGTGTTGTAAGAGAATCGTGATGTCGTAAGAGAGAGATGTGTCCGCATGGATGATGGTTCACTTGCACTAAACGAGGCTGCAAACAGAGAGGTTTGGAGACGCCACTATGAAAGGTTGCTCAATAAAGAAAATGAATGGGAGAAAGAGAGTCTGCTATCCGAGTTGACAGTACCATGGTAGATAAAGCAATTAAGAGTATGAAGACAGGGAAGGCCCCAGGCCCATAAGGAATCACTGCAGAGATGCGCAAAATATCTGGCAGTGTCGGCTATAGTCTAGTCACCTGTATTGTTAACCAGGTGATACACGAAGGAGTCATACCCAACGACTGGTGTAGCAGCACCATAGTCAACTGCTACAAAGGTAAAGGTGACGCTTTAGATACAAATAATTACAGAGGTATCAAGTTGTTGGATCAGGTAATGAAGGTCATGGAGAGGGTCATAGCCCAACTAATTAGGGAGAGAGTCAGTTTAGATGAGATGCAGTTTGGGTTCATGCCAGGGAAAAGCATCACTGATGCTATATTTCTGGTAAGACAGATGCAGGAGAAATACGTAGCCAAAGATAAACCTCTGTACCTGGCCTTTGTTGATTTGGAAAAAGCCTTTGGCAGGATCCCCTGATCCCTTATCGGTGGTCAATGGGGAATCTAGGGATAGATGAATGGTTAGTGAGAGCTGTGCGAGCCATGTACAGGGACGCTGTCAGTAAGGTGAGGGTTGGCAACGAGTACAGTATAGAATCCCAGGTAGAGGTAGGGGTCCACCAAGGTTCAGTCCTCAGCCCCCTCCTATTTATCATAGTCCTCCAAGCAATAACAGAGGAATTCAAGACAGGATGCTCCTGGGATCTCCTCTATGCCGATGACCTTGCTTTAATTACTGAGTCACTATCAGAACTAGAGAAGTTTCAGGTGAGGAAGCAAGGACTAGAATCGAAGGGCCTTAGAGTCAACCTAGCTAAAACCAAAGTCCTAATAAGTAGAAAGGCAGACAAACCACAAACCCCTTCAGGTAGATGGCCCTGCTCGACCTGTAGAAAAGGCATAGGTAGAAACTCTATAAGATGTACCCAGTGTAAGCTATGGACACATATAAGAGGTGCAGCAATATCAAAGGAAGGCTAACTGGGAACATAGTTTTTGTATGTGGCAGATGCCCAGGAGCAATAAACACTGCAAATATGCAGAGAACAACTTCTGTCACATTCCAGGGAGAAAAACTAGAAGTAGTTGCTAGCTTCCGTTACCTAGGTGACCAAGTTAGTAGCTGGTGTGGGTGCTGTGAAAGTGTAGCAGCTAGAATAAGAATAGCCTGGGCTATTCAGAGAGCCCCTACCTCTGCTGGTGACAAAGGGCCTCTCACTCAGAGTAAAAGGCAGATTGTATGACGCATGTGTACGAACAGCCATGCTACATAGCAGTGAAACATGGGCCATGACTGCTGAGGATATGCGTATGCTTGCAAGGAATGAAGCCAATATGCTCTGCTGTATGTGTAATGTCAGTGTGCATACTCGACAGAGGATAAGTGCCTTGAGAGAAAAGTTGGACCTAAGAAGCATCAGATGTGGTGTGCAAGAGAGACGACTGCGCTGGTATGGTTATGTCGCAACAATGGATGAGATAGCTGCGGGAAAAAGTGCCACACCCTAGCAGTTGAAGGAAACTGTGGAAGAGGTAGACCTTGGAAGACCTGGGATGAGGTGGTGAAGCACAACCTCTGAATATTAGGCCTCACCGAGGCAATATCTAGTGACTGAGACCTTTGGAAATATGCTGTGCTGGATAAGACCCGGCAAGCCAAGTGAGACCATAACCTGTGGCCTATGACAGTGGTGTTACCAGCCCACTTAGGCGTACCTTTCTTTCATTGGACACTAAACTCTGCTTGTGAAGGCCTGTTGAGGCAATTAAAATCAAAATTAAATTCGATGACAGCACCGTATGACTGGCATTTGTGCTGGTGGAACACTAAGAGCACCATCCGAGCATAATCGTTGCCAGGGCCGCTGACTGGCCCCCGTGCCGGTGGCATGTAAAAAGCACCATTTGAGTGTGATCATTACCAGTGTTGCCTTACTAGCACTCGTGCCAGTGGTACATGGAAGACAACATTCATGCGAGGGCGTTGCCATTGCCGCTGGACTGGTTCCTGTGCAGGTGACACGTAAAAACACCATTTGAGTGTGGCTGTTTGCCAGTACCATCTGACTGGCCCTCATGCCAGTGGCACATAAAAGCACCCACTACACTCGGAGTGGTTGGCATTAGGAAGGGCTTCCAGCTGTAGAAACTCTGCTACATCAGATTGGAGCCTGGTGCAGCCATCTGGCTCACCAGTCCCCACTCAAAACTGTCCAACCCATGCCAGCATGGAAAGCGGACGTTAAACGATGATGATGATGATGATGGTGATTTACATTATTTACATTTTGACTGATTTTGTCCTCATCTTTGTTGTTAACACAACGTTTCGGCTGATATACCCTCCAGCTTTCATCAGGTGTCTTGGGGAAATTTCAAACCTGGGTTCTCATTCCTAAAGTATTTTTCAATGTTGTTGTTATTATTATTATTATTCAGGTCACTGCCTGGAATCGAACTCGGAATTTTGGGGTTAGTAGCCTGCACTCTTAACCACTATACCATATGCCCATGGGCAGTTATATAATAATAACAACATCGAAAAATACCTTAGGAATGAGAACCCAGGTTCGAAACTTCCCTAAGGCACCTGATGAAGGCTGGAGGGTATATTAGCTGAAACATGTTAACAACAAACAAGATGAGGACAAAATCCTTAAAAATGTAAATAATGTAAATAATAATCTAGTTTTGTTTGTATTTTGTCATTTTTAAGGCTTTCTTCAAAGATACTCTCATGATTTGAAGTGTGAGGTAAACGATATACTCTGCACATTACCACATCAAGTTGTTTATATGTACTATGAGTGTGTCATAGATCAAGTTTGAATGGTACAATAGAACTATTGTATAGGGGCAACAGCTTCACTAATGTATATTGTAATTCCCCCATGACTTCTTTCTTTTCTGTCTGTATGAAAGACAGCATGCAGTAGGTTTATCTCTGCATCATTTACGTTTGCAGACAGATATATTTTGCTTGAAAGCATGTAGAAAGATCTCTCAAAGATATATATATATATATATATATATATATATATATATATATATATATATATATATGTGTGTGTGCGTGTGCGTGTGTGTATATACACATTTATACATATATGTATGTGTGTGTGTATGTATTTATCTGTATATATAAATACATACACATAGGCAGTAGCATTCACACTGCCCCATGGAAGTCCTCCAAAATAGATGTGTCTGAGACCCTTGTTACAGCCTCCTTCGTCTTCTCCTTCAGCTGGGGGAACAACCAGCTGTCACATGGAGCAAGATCTGGACTGTAGGAAAGGTGAAAGACAGTTTTGATATTCGTCTCTGTCAAGTTATTAACAGGGTAGAATTGTGAAATAGTGCAGGTGCTCTGGCCCTCTGCAATGAAATCTCTCCCTAAACTACATCAAAACCTCCATAGGGTACTCTCTTTTGTCCATCTAACTAGAGGGAACACAGTGGATGTAGATGAAGCCCTTGTTGTTGAAAAAGGAGTTCATCATGAGCCTCCCAGTGAACTTGCTTTGTTTGGACTCTTGTGCCAGTGAAAAGCAGATGCTTGGCCCTTACAAGTTAATCCAGAAACAGTGTGGATCATTGAATAAGTTTCTGTAGCATTCTTGCCCAGTTTAATGCAAGACTTTATGGCATAGCAAACTTCCAAATTATTTTCATGTGTCAACTGCATTCTGCAAACTAGTCAACTGTGACAAGCACTATTTTAGTAGGGTGAGTTCAAAGTGATGTCACAGCCATTTCCTTCAATCTGAAATAACAAAAGTTGGCAGGTCAGCTTATTGGAGCTATTGTAATTACAGTAATTTAGGGCAGTTGCAACTGCCTCTCCTAAAAAAAGTCCAGAAACTTCCGGAATGCACCTTGTGTGAGAGAGAGAGAGAGAGTGTGTGTGTGTGTATCAATTTAGTTTGGGTATTAACCTTGTAGTTTACTTTAGAAAGCCTGTCTATGACTATTAGCTATCAGACACCATTTTACAGCAAAAACCCAATTGTATTACTGAAAATACACCTAGAAATTTGTGAATATCCATGAAGTATATATAAAAATATTAACAAATGGGAATGGATTGAGCCACAGTACTATTGCATAATACAATTGTTTCATTATCACTTTACCAGAAGCCCTTCAAAGGCTGATCAAAGCCTTTCATATACATATATCTATGTGTGTATGTGTTTGTCCACCACCACTGCCTGACAACTGGTGTTGGTGTGTTTATGTCCTCCTAACATAGCAGTTTGGCAATAGAGGCTGGTAGAATAATTACCAGACTTAACAAAAACTAAATACTGGGATCGACTCATTTGACTAAAAAAATTTTCAAGGCAGTGCCCCAGTATGGCCACAGTATAATGACTGAAGCAAGAAAAATATGAAAGATAAAAGATTATCATATAGTTAAAAAAGAATACAGTATATATAAATACACATAGGTTTATGTACACATTAACATACACCCTTATAACAATACTGTGGTAGAGATGTATATCTGTTTACAGAAGGTTACAAGAACAAAATATTCATTGTTAATACACCAATTAAATGGTTTGTGTTAAATATTTTTCCTGTATTCCTTGAAAGATTTTCTAAACCAGTGGTTACACCTAATAATCTCAGTGTGTCTGTTAATTAATTCATCCTTGGACAGGAAGATACACAAGGTTTCTTCTTAGCAAAGATTGCATAATCTGGAGTTTACATCATATGGAGTGGGGGCTACAGTAAAGAGAGAGGCTAGCCGGGACAGTAGAACTGGAAGTGTGGGTTGGTGGAGGTTGCAGACTGTGGGAGAGAGTGATAAATGGTTACAGATGAGGAATGAATGGCAAGGTGAATAATTATGAGGAATTATAAATATGGAAGAGATAAGAGTAGAGGACATCAGTAGAAATTGGGTAAAATTGAGAGGGTTATAGGGTGACCAATGATATATTTATTGGGGAAGGTAGGAGACAGGAGATGACTGACAGTGCAGAAAAAGTGTGGGGAGTAGTGGGTATGTGTGCAACAAGAGCAGTTAAAGAAAGAATTTTTTGAAGGCATCCTAGAGATAATGGGGTGTACATGGTGACTAGTGAAATAAAGAGAGAATGGAGGGAGGATAGCATCATAAAGATAGGGATGGGGGCAGAGGACAAAAACAGTGCAAGTATACTGAGTAGCAAGGCTGAGGAGAAGGGAGATTGGAAAGGAGACTGTGGAGAACAGTGGGTAAATTGCAGCAAGACTATCCCAACTGCCAGCACTCCTCTTCTTAGAATTTGTTCTTCCATACTTGCCAGAGAGAAAGCAGATTTTTTCCAGCGTTGCATGGATCACATGGCTTCTCTTTTGTGAGGTTCAGCATCTTACGATCAACTTTCACCACTTCACTACATGCCTTTTTAGGTCTTCCTCTTCCACAGGCACCATCCACATTGAGCATCCAACATTGTCTTATGCAGATGTTGTCATCTGCACATCACATGCCCATACTAATGCAGTTGTCTCTATTAGGTTATTTGCACTGCATCATTTGTGCATGTTGATATTAGACTTCCAGTGAAGCAAGCTCACTTTGTTTTTTTTTTCTAGCCTTCACAGATCCTCTGTATTCAGGGCCTACATCTCACTATGTAGCATTACACTTCACACACATGCAACATACAATTTGTTATTCAGACTGAAGGAGAGGCTTTTTGGTGGTAGCAGAGGTTAGTAGTTCCATGAATTTTCTTCACCTCTTTCTTATCTTGCTAGTTATACTTTCAGAGCACCTACTCTTGCTACTGATTAGGTCACCTTGGTAACAAAAGCTTTCGACTGCTTCTAGGGAGCCTTCTGAACAAAGAGTCTATTTCCCAGGTACATTCCTCCTTAATGCTCTTGCATACCTGGAAACATACAAAGGCTGCTTTTGTCGTCTGCCTGTCCACAATCCCACTACACTTTTTATGCATCCACTTTTACATTAGGTACATTATATGAAATTTCTGTCCCTTTTCTATGTACTGAGCATGGCCATGTTCTTGACTGCATTAGAGCTTTGTTTTCTTTTTTACTTATCATTTACTTTAGTCTCAAGTTAGTTTACTTTAAGGCCTTTCAATACCTGGGTTTGCTTCCATACCTGGAATTTCATCTCTCATTCTTTCACAGATTCTGCTATTGAGAACAAAGTCATTAACCTACTGGAGTTCCCATGCACAACCAGTCTTTAGTTCTTTTTATAGCTTGGGGTCAATAATAAACAGGAAAGGGTTGAAGGTCAAGTCCCCTACCTGCACACTAAATTCATCACTACACTCATGCTGACTGCATTTCTGTACAAATCTTGTATGGCATTAATCCATGAATTGTATAAAGGCTTACTTCTATGTGTGTGTGTGTGTGTACCTGAGTGAATTATATTATTACATTCTGTGCTTTACTTGAAAAACTACAGAGCTATCTATAAATGTTGGGTTTGTTTCTATTCCTCATGGACAAAACATCTTTAACTTGAAAAACAAATTTGTTTATAAAAGAAAATGACATCTGACTGAAGACAATGCTTCAGTGATGTGTGTTCATCTAATTCAAGCTAGCATGGAAAAGATAGGTTATGTGCCAGCTTGCTCTGCGGAAGCCATATTGTGGAACCAACTATCACTGCCGAAGAGAAACCCTGACGGTTGTTGACAAGTTCATGCACTTAGGCATCACACTCTCCAGATCTGTGAATACTGATGAAGAAGTTGACACACACATTGTCAAGGGATGCTCAGCATTCAGTGTGAGAGCATTCCTCTCCCACACTGCCAGAAAATACTTCAGTTGTCATCAGTCCCTGACTGCAATCTCACATCAGATTAATTCTTGTATGTTTTTGATGTTATTTCTGTTACATGGCTGTTTGGCAATGATTCACTGACACATTACAATTGCTACTAGATAATGTTTTCTTCTTTGACTTTACTACTACTTTGACAGTGCTGGTTCTTCTGAACTCGCTAGCTGCTTATCTCTCCTCTCAGGTCAACTCAACTCCCCTCCCCTCTCTATCTCTTTGTCAAATATCCTGTGTCCTATCTCTTAGATACCACACGAAGCTTTTTTTCCTAATTGCTCTGTCCTTGAACGGCAACAATGTAACTTAGTCATTGTTTTGTGCTAATTTCTATCAATATAGACTTGATATCAATTAACTTTATTTCAATTTATTTTTCTTATTTTAGGTTCTTCTGGAAGTAAGGATAACCCTTACCCAGCTGGTTTTGTTGTTCCACCTGGTGGTCAGCCTAGCTTCCCTCCACAACCATACGGACAATCAGGCTATCCATCTCAGGCCTCCCAACCAGGTTACCCTCCACAGCCTTCACAACCAGGCTACCCGGCACAGCCCTCCCAACCAAGCTACCCAGCACAGCCCTCCCAACCAAGCTACCCAGCACAGCCCTCCCAACCAGGCTACCCAGCACAGCCCTCCCAACCAAGCTACCCAGCACAGCCCTCCCAACCAGGCTACCCAGCACAGCCCTCCCAACCAGGCTACCCAGCACAGCCTTCACAACCAGGCTACCCAGCACAGCCTTCACAACCAGGTTACCCAGCACAGTCTTCACAACAAGGCTACCCAGGAGGTAAGATTTTTATGTATTGATTTCTTTTTATCTATTTTTGTAAGAGAGACACAAAGAGAGAAAGTGTAAGGAAGATATAGTGGATATTCAATTAAATTAAGTCTATTATATTACTGTTAAACCATCAACTTTTGAATGAATGTAAAGTCACCGCAGAGAATTTGAAATGAGAATAAAGTAATAGATATTTACACTCAATAGATATTTTTTTTTAGAAAGCATTAAGTAATTTACAGCTGGGAAGATGTGCAATTGATTGTGTTGATCCCATTGTCTTAGAAGTTTTAATTCCATCAACCCTTGTAAGGATTACACTGACTAAATTCAGAACATGAAATGGTAATGAAGCTTGAAACTGAGATATTTACATCACTCCACCATTGTTTCACTGCCCTTTAGCATTTAAGATATCTACTGGAATTATGAAACCTTATAGATATTTGTCATAGAAATAAGTGAAATGTATGCTACCAGTAGAAGTAGAGACTAAACCACAGTGACTAGTTAAAGAGAATGAAGATGAAAGGCAAGCAAAGCAAGAAATAAAGATGTAGCCAACAGAAGAGAGGATAACCATAAGACACTTCGTGACAGGGAAGGAGAAGAAAGGTAGTTTACAGACAACTAAAAGAGGGTTAGTTGATGTGTATATGGAAGGGAAAATACTATGTTGTTGAGAGGAATTAGTAGTAGACAACTATATATTGCCTTTAGCTTGAATATCTTTTCATTTTTTTTGCCTAACTTCAGGTTTCTTTCACTGCTAAGTTTGTTATTATTCTGTAATCTGTCATTTGCAACCTTTCATTAGTTTTTGCTGTTGTATTTAAGGAAGTATTTGAAGTTTGTTTGGAATCTTTTAGAAATCAAACATAGCAGAGGACAAAACTATTTATTGAACAAAGAATATAATCATTATTTACATTATTTACATTTGACAGATATTTGTCCTCATCTTGTTTGTTGTTAACGCAACGTTTCAGCTGATATACCTTCCAGCCTTCATCAGGTGTCTTGGGGAAATTTCGAACCTGGGTTCTCATCCCTAAGGTATTTTTCGATATTATTATTATTATTATTATTATTATTATTCAGGTCACTGCCGGGAATTGAACTCAGAATCTTGGGGTCAGTAGTCTGCACTCTTAACCACTATGCCATTCCCTTAGGAATGAGAACCCAGGTTCAAGATTTCCCCAAGACACCTGATGAAGGCTGGAGGGTATATCAGCCGAAACGTTGTGTTAACAAACAAGATGAGGACTAATATCTGTCAAATGTAAATAATGTAAATAATGTACATAATTCCTCATCTCTAGAATATGGAACTGAAGAATATAATACTTTATGGAATCATAACAATCATTTGAAGATTAATTGAAAAGTATTGTAACATTTAATTTCAACAAAATCTATCAAAATATTTACAAACTTAGTATTTGTAAAAAAAATGTATAAAATATATTGCTTAAATATTTTATATTACCTCATAATTAAAATTTAATCTCTGTGTTGTTTATACAACAAAATTTAATAAATATTCTGTGTTGAATAAAACTGTTCTTTGCCCAATCTCTACAGAAAAGGTAGTAAACCATAACTTGAATTTATATATTTAATAAAATGAAATATATATGTT
Source organism: Octopus bimaculoides (assembly GCF_046866305.1). Lineage (NCBI taxonomy): Eukaryota > Metazoa > Mollusca > Cephalopoda > Octopoda > Octopodidae > Octopus > Octopus bimaculoides. Next base: position 18,634,424 of record NC_142948.1, on the reverse strand, counting down.
GGGTATGAATTAATGTAAATATGTTGCTAGTTTCCTACAAACTTAATTAGTTGCATTCTATTTTTACACACATTTGAGGCTTATTTAAAGTTGGTTTAATATGATATACATAGTATTTTAGATCAATCAGTTATCAAACTGTCAATTATGTTTGTTTTAACACATCTTTAACCCCTTAGTGTTCACATTATTCTGCCAAAAGTAATTATTTATTCACATGTTTGGAATTAATCTTGCATTATCTTGAAGCTTTGAGATTTTGATGAGATAACTGTTAATTTTGAGAATGTAGAGTTGGTGTGAAAGGTGTGAAAGGCTGGATATGACCAGTTTGAACATAAAACAAGTAGAATATTTGGGCCAGATATGGCCTGTTTAAATGCTAAAGGACTAAGCACTGAAGTATGAAGTAAAAATTTCTAATGAAGCTGTAAGGTAATTCAAAACTATAACATTGGAAAAACTAGAAAAGCACTTGCAGAGTGCAGACCTCTGCCAAGCAGCTCATTTTTAGATACATGAGTAAAATTACTAATAGAGAAACGAAAATAAACTTTGGAAACAGCAACACCACCATAAGTTACGTGGAAACGATGAATGTGTTTTCAAGGGAGATAATTGAAGACCATAACATTGTAATACTTCATGTAAAGTAAATATAACAAATGAAAAATCCTTCAAGAACCCATAAAAATTCCCGAATCATTACCAAAATTTCATCATCTGTTCCTTGTGTCATTATCAACTTTTCCTGCAAATCTCATCAAGTATCGTTTGCAACTTTTTGAGTTATTTTGCACACAGACAAACAGACAAACAAACCAACGCCAATGGCGGAGGTAATAAGACATTTTCATTTTCTAATTACAGTAATGTAGTGCCTGACATCAGTAAAACTACTGCTGTTCTTTGCTGCTTTGCTTCAAATCTTAACTGGCATTGATCAAATACATACCAGCAGTATACTCCATATCATCCTATCAGTTTTATCCCAGCTCCTTAAAAAATAATTAAGCTAAGTGTCTTGGCAAGAGTTAGGCACAGTGAAAGTAAATGCAGGTCCTCTGTGTCTAAAGTAAAGCACTCAAAACCCTTATATTTTTACTATTCATGAACAACATTACACTTTCTACATATAAACTTTAGCATTTAAACCAGCCATATCCAGCCCAAATGTTCTTCTTGTTGAATGTTCAATCCAGCCAGAACTGGCTTATCACACCTACCCTACAATGTTATTCTAAAAATAACAATCGCACTATCAAAATCTCAAAGCTACAAGATAATACTTGATTCATTTAAAACGATGTAAATCAATAAATATTACACTTGACAGAAAAATCTGAAAGCTAAAGAGTTATACTAGAATACAGCTTACCTTTAAGGCATAGCGCATACATGCATACACATTCATACAAACTCGTACACACATTCACACTCTCACACACATGGACCAAATTTCCATTTATTGTATAAAAATCATCTGCTATGACCAATTTTATTGTAAATAATAAATTAAGTCTTTAAAAATTTTAGTGTAATACAAGTGTAACTTTCATTATTTTCTGTCTATTTTGGCATTTCAGGTCCAGTTCCTGGTGCAAACACAGTAAGTTTTATTAATGTTTCATTTTTGGTTGATATATATTTATGGACAACTACAGCTAGCTAAATTAATGATATCAAATAGCTGAGTACAAGATTTCATCATCATTTTAATATCCATTGTTACATGCTCACAATTCATTGAGGCAGATTTTTTACAATTGGATACCCTTCCTGTCACCAAACCTCACTTGTTTCCAATTAAGGTAATGTTTCCTGAAGGCCAGACAAGTTTTTCATAGAAGACTGGAAACAAATGAAGTATGTTCACAACTATCATGCAATGTCATAACAAGGGGACACTCCCACACATACATACATAATGCATGCATGCATGCACAGTATGTCTAGCTATAAGGAAATGTTACCTTACTTGGAAACAGAGTTGGTAATAGGAAAAGTATCTGGCTCCACCTCAGCAAATTCCATCTGACCCATGCAAGCATGGAAAAGGAGACATTAAATGTAGAGGCTGCTGTTGCTGCTGCTGATGATGATGATACATGCATACATATATACATTCATACATATGTACATTTAGATCTGCAAAGCAGTACATGGCCACATGTTTCACACTTCCAGCATCTTATGTTCTCATTGAGATCCTAATGACAGTCCTGTTGAAGCCTTCAGTATAGGCTTTCGTGCTCAAGGTGATTCTATTCGCCTTATACACTTCCTCCTCTCAGCTCTTTACAAAGCCAGTTCTTCCCAGTTCTTTACATTCATCTGCAGTTTTTTTCAGATTGCCTTTTAGGCAGTCTTGTCCAGCTCTTGGTAATTGGGTTAAATACTGCATCTAGCCTTTAGCAGTTCAACAGGAAAACCATCTCAGCCAGTATCTATCTGTTTGAGATAGAGACTATCATCATAAAATGGCAGTTGATCCATTGCAAATATTATATCACATTGGGGAAAACTCTCTTTAATGTTATCATTGACTATTGTTGGTTGTCAAATAATTCAGTGAAGCATTCTTGCCAGTGCTGCAGGATTTTTACTGGTTCTCTGATGATAGTATTGTTGACCTTGATCTTCAGAGGAACTACAATAGAAGTTGGTGGACTGAACACTTTGTGTAGAAGATCATAAAGCAGCTTCAAATCGTTTGCATCACAGGTTTTTTAAATCTCTGAAGTGACCTTTAACCATCACTCATTCTTACTTCTTAGTTCCCATTGTAGCATTGCTCTGTATTCCTTAAAAGTTTTCTCCATAATAGTCTGTACTGAAGGGCACTGGCTTAGAATCTTTTCATGAAGAGCTTGTTCCATTTTCAATTGCTGGCTGATATTAGTATCATTATTATCAAACCAGTCCTTATGTTTTTTCATTCTAAAACCAAGTACAGTGATTCCTAAGTACATTTGAATTTTTTAATTCTCCAATGTTTCATCAGTCAAGACTATCAAGTTGTTTGCTTAAGGTCTCGTGTACATCTGGCAGTTTCAGTTTTGTAACATCAATCTGATTTGGCATCTTCACCCAACTCATGAATCTTTTTACAGATTCATATTTTAAATTTTCATTGCACCATCCTGTGATCTGTGCTGCATTCTGTGCTTTGCATCACACATGTTACATATATCTCTAAGATCATATTTATAGATGACAATAAAATCAATCATCTGCCTCTTCTTAGATCTTGGGTGAGTTCATGTGCTTGAACTTTTGATGAAAGAATGTGTTGCAGATGATGAAGTTGAGTTCTGAATTAAGTTCAAGTAGCTTCAAACCATTAGCATTCACTTTACTGATGCCATGGTGACCAAGTACATCCCATGCCTCAAAGTCTTTACCAACTCATGTATTGAAATCACCAAGAATGATCAGTTTTTCATCAACCAGTGTAAATGTAGTTTCAGTACAAAGATTTTCCTACAAAGTCATGATAGCTTCTTCATTAGCTTGGAGAGTTGAAGCATAAATTGACAAGAATGTCACATAACATCTGCATGAAAGAAAGAAGTGAAGCTTCATTATGCAATCAGTTATACTATGTGGACACTCCAGACATTCTACAAAATTGTTCTGATCACGAAACCAACACCAGCTTCTTGTCATTCACCTTGCCAACTCAGAGCAGTTTGTAGCCTGATGATACTTCTTTTGAGGTGATCTTTTGAGAGATGTGTTTCAGGTGAAGTAAGAGCTTCTGATGAGTGAAGTAGCACCATGTCATCTGGATGTATCAACCGATCGCTCCTAAACCCACCATTTGTGATACCCATAACACATATCAATGCAGTTCCTAAAAACTGCAAAAAGGAGAGGTGACAAGTATCTCGGGGTGTATGCTTGAGTGATGGGAAACATAAAAGGAGAAGCTGGTACAAAAAATGCCAAGCTTGTTATCTTCAATTTGGTTTCCAAGACTATCCACACCTATGATCATGAATATTAGGTAATAACCAAAAGAGTATAATTACAAATACAAGTGGCCAAAATGGGGTTCCTTGAAAGGATCACTGGAGTAACATTACACAGCAGAGAGTGTAGCTTGAAGATCAGGGAGTCTCTTCAGATTGAACCACTTTGTCTCTGAATGATCATAGCTCTGGTGCTACAGACATGATTAGAATTCCACAGGAAAGAATCACAAGATGGATTCTACAAGCTGAGCCATGTGGCAGGAGGCCTATTGAGGAAACCGGAAGTGAGATGCTTGGATAGTATCCATAGTCTCACCTGGACATACTTGGGAATCCAGCTGGAAATCTAATGATAGTTGCTTCTGATAGGACCCTATAGAGGAGGTATCTGAGGAATCAACCCCCATGACCCTGTCAGGAATAGTGGGTGAAGAGGATGGATGCATACACACACACACGTCAATATACAGGGTGCAATGGGTAAATTGTTGCCATTTTGTATTTTTAATTTCGCACAAGCACATTGTTCTTGATTTTGTTGGCTACACAAGTAAGTAGGGTCAGTTGGGCACCGTCTGTGAGAAAAATAGCACCATGATGCAATTCACTCTGCCAGAAATTTGGAAATGACATGCTGTTCTGCTTGGCATACATGTTAGAAGCTCAAATACGAACATTTCAGAGTGTTTGGGTATCAGTCTGAGGACATGTACCGAGAGTGGTAAAAATCAAACATCCAGTCAACATTATGATGTTTGGAGTAATCACTAGTGTTGGCGGTGTTATGCCTCCATTCATCTTCCCAAACAGCCTCAGATGGCGGCCTACATCAAGTGCCTTGAGGAGGTAGTGCTGCCTTGGGTCAAGAGGGTGGCTGCTGTAAGACCCGATGTCTGGCAACAAGACTGCACCATGCCACACAAGCAGAAGAACCTAGTCATGTCTGTCAGACAATTTCTACACCTAACCCCTAACATCTGGCCACCTAACTCCCTGGACTGCAAACCCCTTGATTATTATGTATGGGGTGCAGTTGAGCGAGAGACCAACAAAACTCCTTGTAACACCAAAGATGAGCTGCAGGCAAGGATTGTGGCAGCATTCGCCAACTTAAACAAGGAGACTGTATAGAAGAGTTGCAGGAGATTGCAAAGTCGTTTGGAGGCTGTGGTTGAAGCAAATAGCGATTTTATTGAATAAATTTACTCTTTAGTATTTCAAGATATTTTTATGTAATTTTGGTAAATATATCTGTTAGAATGAGATGTTAGTGTTAATTTCATTTTTGTGTAATTTAGATGACAGTTTATTCATCACACCCTGTATATATGTGTGTGTATATATATATATATATATATATATATATATATATATACACACACACACATAGATGTTTGTGTATATATAATAAATATATATATGTATATATATGTGTGTGTGTATATATATATATATATATATATATATATATATATATATATGGGTACAGGACATTACCAACTGTGTAAACAACATGAAATGCATAAACAATGAGAGAAAAAATGGAAAACAGGGCAAGTAAACACAGATAAATGACCTTTCATCAGTTTTCGGCTGTCTAGCATTGAATGACAATATGAGTCTTCAAAGACAGTTGCTCCTATAAATTCTAAAATAAAATTTAGAATTTATGGAGGGTCAAAGTTGGGAACAGAAACAGGACAGTGGAGACATACAAGGAAACTGAACAAAAACAAACACAGAGGGTTGTTAGACCAGAATTAGAGGAAAATAGTGAATGCTGGGAGAAATATTTTCTTTGAAAAGATAAAAGAGAGAAGAGAGAGAAACAAAAACGCCCAGTCATTTGAACGTCCATGCAGGAAAAGAAAGATGGTCACATGAGGAAAGGAAAGATGGATGATGGTCATGTGTGAGCAATGAGAGAGAGAAAAAGAGAAAGAGGGTGAGAGAGAGAGATAGATAGAAAACGATGAAAGCGGGAGGGAGAGAATAAAGGAATTAGAGAAGGATGGATATATATATATATATATATATATATATATATATATATATATATAATATGGCAGGAGGAGGGGATACAGTACTATAGATCCATAACTGCCAATCTTACCAATTGGTTTCATACTGGGCATTAAAACCACTTGTCAGATAACAGCATAGTTAAGTAATACCATGTGCTCTTCAGAGATAGCAGGTGTGGAATGTTTTCACAATTGTTGTATATTAACAAGTGTTTTAGTGAAAAATAATATATTTACTTATAAACAACCAAATTTACTTTTCATGGACTAAAAGTTTTGTAAACTAATTTAACCACTTCCAAAATAGGTAGTTTCAAATGGTTGAAGGAGTTGTATTCAATAAATCAAATTCAAATGAGTTTACAACAGAATTGTGTCACTGATTAAAAGTTTTATAAATCTGTCTATTTATATTACCGTTCTCATTCTTTTGGTCTCTTCATCTTTATCTTTTCCTTTCATCACTGAGAGTGAAATATTCATGGCTTTTCTCTTTGTAATTGTGTGCAAGGTTAAAATAAGCTTTGATCAAGGCTGAAACACAAACTTTATTTTTCTTTATGTTGCTTATATATGAATTCAGTGAATAAATTGAATAATTTCACTAGCTTTTTTTGTTTTTTGTTTTTTTCATCTTGATTTGCTATATAAGATATTCAAAATCATCTCAATCTGAGGATAATGTATGATGGATGGACAAACAGAAAGTTTGACAAAAAAATATGGGTCTTACTGCGATATAGATTTGTTTCTCACTTTTGCTACTCAGTCCACTGATATTAGCAAACATTGCTCTTCCTCTCACAACTGGTTCTGCTTAAAGCATTAGATTTATCTTCTTCACTGCATAAAAGTCATTCCACTCTTTGAATGGAACTATATTATTATATTTGTTTTGTGAATGTGATATATTACTAATAAGTGAAGGTGCATGGCTTAATAGTTAGAGTATTTGGTTTACAATCATAAGGTCATGAGTTCAATTCTCAATGGCATATTTCATGTTGCCCCAGTTCACTCAGCTGGAAAAATGTGTACTACCTGTATTTGAAAGGTCCAACCTTGTCACATTCTGTGTCATGCTGAATTTTCCTGTACACGTGTCTGTGGAGTGCTCAGCCTCTTGCACGAGCAGACTGTTCTGTTGATCAGATCAACTGGAACTCTCATCATTGTAAGAGATGGAGTGCCATATTACTGATACTTTATCTATATTTTTTTTTTATTATCCATTCTGCATCATCCTTCATATTTAAAATTTTCTCAATGAATTATCTATTTTTTGTCAAATGATCTGCTGTTACAGTCTAGTCTCATTTACTTTGTAGCCAAAACCTGTGACTGATGATATGAGGAAAATGGCGATGTATGGAGGTCACCAAGTATTCCGCCCAACAGTGGTACCAGCCAACCCTTTTTCTGCAGAGGAAGATGCTAAAGTGTTGCGAAAGGCTATGAAAGGATTTGGTGTGTAGAACCCAGAAATTTTTAACACTATTTACTTCATTAATACTTTTAATTTGCTAGAACCATCTGTAATAACACTTCATGCTTTTAATCCAATGTAGTTCTGACAGATTCAACTGCTTTCTGCAGCTGAAAGATCTTCAGTAGCTGGGATTTGAGAAGTTGCTTGGGGTTCAAATTATCAATGATTCATTAGATGCCAAAAGTCTCAAAAGTTCTGCAAGAGCAAAGACTCAGTGAATGGTACGACAACTGTCGCAAGGTTAATGATTCTAAGTGGCTTGTCAGACTCTCAGAAACTTCTTGAATTTATTGTTGTATGATATCCAACATCTATGGAATGCCTTGTGATCTGTCATTAGCTATGAGAATGTGAGCAGTAGTTTTAACAATTGTTATAAGTTCCATTTTTGTTAGAAACTCTGCAATGAAATCAAAACACCAGACCACATGGTTATGTATCAATATGTAAAAAAACAGAGAATCCAAGAAACTGGTGTCAGCAAATGTTATACAATAAAGTTCATGAGTTTGTATGAATTTTCATGTTGTTAGGAGAAAAAAGATCTAACATTTCAGGTATAACTATCCATATGTGAAGGAAGATTTTTCAGTTAAAGAGTTTAGATAGTACTGAGGACATGTAAGAACAGAGTGACAATGAGCAGACAGGCATAAACGTGTTAAGGAGTTTCATAAGTTAACTTTTTGTAAGTTTGGCATGTTTCGTGGGAAATAGGGAATATAATTGTATGGGTGTAACAAGAGGTACAAATGACAAAATTTTGTATGTGTATCCCTTTCTCCACACACCCCTTCACATATTGGGGCACTATCTTGAAGAGTCTAATCAAACAAATCAACCCCAGTACTTCTTTTTTAAAGTTTAGTACTTATTTTATTGATCTTTTTTGTAAACCACTAAGTTATGGGGGCATAAACAGGCCAACACCAGATGTCAGGTGGTGTGGGAGGACAAATATAAACACATTCATACATATGATGATAATAACCATAATAATGTTGGTATATGTAGTTCATCACAATGTGTCAAAGTTTAGGTATAATAGCTATTATCCCTAAACTGTGACACCTAGACACAAATCCAACACAACTCACTACCATTCAAATACTATCTATCCTACATCTCCTATTCATCTCCCAATTCTCTACCTCTATTGCCACCTCCCTTCATACCCACAATATTAACCACTCACTCTTCCTGAACTATTTTTTCTCCTCTCACCATTCCCTTTCTTAATATTTCTCATAACCCCACCGACATTCCTAACTCCCCTCTCTAATACAGCTAGCTCTCCAAATTTAATCATACCATCTTTGAAATTCTCTGCATTAACATCTGAAATGTAAGATCTTCTCTACCCTGATGATAAAGACTCATCTTATCCAATACTGATTGTATCCATTATGGCCACATATTGTGATGAACCACATCTACCAACATAATTATGGATCTCTGAGCCCCCAGAAACAGCTGTTGGACTTATACCACCTTTCTTCCACCCCTTTAATTTTCTTTGTCATTTGTACTCTGTGTAAGTTGGACCTATTAATGTAAATATCTATATATTTATGCTTAAAAATGCATCATCTGAAAGTTTCCACCTTTTGCTGTCTCTCATTTTGTGTGTATATACATACTTTGTATTTTGTACCCAAACCATTTTTAATATTAATATTTTTAATGTATCTAATTTGTTTATGTACATGATTGCCTCTATATCTGCTCAACTCAATCCCTCTTATAACCTTTCTTTTCTTTGTGGAATCAATCTCCTGTAAAGAGTCTAAGTTTGAATCTTTTGAGCACTATTAAGTGTCTTCTATGCTGAGAATCTCTAGATCTTATCTGTGGACTATATATATATATGTGTGTTTGTGTGTATGACAGACTTCCACACAGTTTTCATCACTTGCCCAAGGTGTTTTGTTGTTGGGGAACTGAACTTGAAACCATGTTGTTGCAAAGCTACCTTCTCAACCACACAGCCATGCCTGTATATGCATGCACGCACACATACACAATCAAACTGAAAAGGTTTTTGAATTAGAGTTGCCAAGATAATCATCTTGATGACAATGTTACTGAAGATTGTGATGTTACTGATGATAATGTTGTTATTTATGAGATTACACATGATATTATTCTTTATTTCAGGGACTGATGAGTCAGCAATAATTTTTATCATAAGTAAAAGAACTAATAATCAAAGGCAGCAAATTGCCCAGATGTTCAAGACAATGTATGGAAAGGTAACAACTTTTAGTGATCTTTAAGCTTTAGTCTCCTCTTAAATCTTCACTAATTCTTATAAGCCTTTCTCTTTATTTTGACCTAAGTCTATACACTCATGGTTCTCAACTAGAGTCCATATAAGATTTTGTTGTTAAAATTTATCTGCAATAAATTGGTTATACTTCTACAATACACAAAATATTTTAACAATTTTTTTTGATACAATTCCTAATAATATTTAATTATAAAAATATAAAAGGATCTTTTAAACATTGAATCACTATGAGGGTCCACCTGAGTTAAACAGGAAACAAGGGTTGAGAACCACTGTTATATAGAGATGTCTTCAGCAGCCCATAAATCAAATTGCTTTCAATTCTTTCAGTGGTGCATAAATCCCATGCACAGTTATCTTCTGCAGGCTCTGATACAACTCCAATGGGGCTGACAACAGTTTTATGTTTGTATCAAAAGCAAGACATTTCATTGATATGCTTAGATTCTTTTCTGAAGTAATTGAAAGGTGTTTCATTAAATTCATACTTAAAGGAAAGGTAAAGGACAGAAATTCCTCTGCTTGTTGCATTGACAATTTACTTCAAAAGTATTCCTTTTCAATTGCTACATTTAGACTGAAAGAATTAAATCATGTATCTTTTTTTCTTTTTTTTTTTCAAGGATTTGATAAAGGATCTGAAATCTGAATTAAGTGGGAATTTTGAGAATGTTGTCTTAGCCATGTTCAAAACTCCGGCATATTTTGACGCCTGGTCCTTACATGAATCTATTTCGGTAAGCTATGAAGAAAAGTGCAAATATCATACATTTTGTTTTTAATGGTGAATATCTAGTTTTGCATGATGTAGGAAATAAAAAAAGAACTCTTACTGGTTCTGTTTTCTGATATTTTTCACATTTCTCCTTCTCCAAATCAATAAGCAGATAGAAATTATTTTATTCATTGAAACAAAAATTTACAATTGTTTTGTATCCACCTATCTATCTTCTCTGTCCTGGGCAGGTTGTGGGACTAGAGTCCTCAGGCACCCTCTCTATAAGATCCTATCAGATGCAACAGTTATCACACTTTCTGGCTGGGTTCCCAAATGTGAGCAACTGAGATTATGGATGTTATCCAACCATCTTGTTCTTGATCTATCCCTAGATCTCTTGCAGGTTGACTTGGTTTTAAGAGTTTGTCTCACAATTCTTTTTTAAGACATTCTAATCAAATGTCAGCAGTTCCAGAACTGTGACCTCTTGATGTGGAAAAGTAGCAGCTTGACCTCTGATCGTTGAGCTATGCATCTTGTCAAGTAATGTTACTCCAATGCTCCATCAGAGGAACCTCCTTTTGGTCACTATTAATTGTGATTAAACTCTTTTGGTCATTACCTAATATTAATGATCAAAAGTCAGGATAGCATGAAAATTGAAGATAGCAAGTTTGGCTTTTTTATGATCCTCTTTGATATAAATCTTAAAATTCCAATCTAAATTGAAATTATTTGAAAAACTGAGAAGCAATCAGATAATCATATAATTTCATTTTTTTTTTTTTTACTTCCGTTGAAATGTGAGAAATCTTTTGCAGAAAGGTTAAAGGATGAAAAATATATTGATTCCTTTTCCATAAAGTCATTGTCATGACACTCTGTTGGTTATGACAACGAGGGGTCCAGTTGATCCAATGAATGGAACAGCCTGCTTGGGAAATTAACATGCAAGTAGCTGAGCACTCCACAGACACGTGTACCCTTAATGTAGTTCTCGGAGAGATTCAGCGTGATACAGAGTGTGACAAGCCTGGCCCTTTGAAGTACAGGTACAACAGAAACAGGAAGAAAGAGAGCCTCGTGAAACGTAAGGTGTTTTTGCTCAGTAAACACTCACAATGCCCGGTCTGGGAATTGAAACCGTGATCTTATGAACGCGAGTCCGCTGCCCTAACCACTGGGCCATTGTGCTCCACATAAAGTCATAAACGTATTGAGAAGAGAGACATAGTCAATTTAATTGACTTTTGTATAACCCTGCAAAGATTAAATGTAAAGTTAATCCTGCCCTAAGTCTCTCAACAAAAAAATATATAAATAATTCCTGGAATGCATTTTGTCCATCATGCTACTGTTTCTCCAACTTGCCATATTTTAAAGATGTTTTACTAAGTTAATATTTGAAAAATATCATTCAAAATGAGTTATTCACAAAGTAATGTTATTGATTAACCATACGTTAGCTTGATCAAGCAGATTCATGATCAATGGCTTTCCATTTGTGACCAGTTTATCTTTTTGTATATCTAAGACTACTTTGGTCAATATATATTTTCACAAAGGGGTGTGATTTGTGAGAGATTTGCCTACTATTTCTAGCAGTTTGAGTGGTTGTTTAGCAAATCTATCATTAATTCATTCACAATCTGATTATATGATGTGTTGACATCAGTGAAATGTTTGAGTTAAAAATTATTGACATTCCTTTTACAGTATCTGCAACATTGATATAAAAAACAAAATGAGTATAATCTTTGCTTCAGTCTTCTTTTCTTATAGCTATTGTGATATAGTAATCTTCTGCTTGCTCTATTCTGGAAGCCACTGTACTGTTATATTTGATTAGAAAAATTATATTTGCTAAGAAAAACATAACTGCACAGTGACTTTCCAGACACCCTTTATCTTAATGTCAATGAATATCCAAAGCATCTCTGACAGCAAACATGGCTATATATTTTACATATTTTAAGTTAGAATTTTCTTTAAGATTGAACTTTGTCTATGCCATTGATAAAAGCAATCTTTCTCACTTTTGTTTATAATTTCCTTTTAACGTAGGTAAGTTATACTTGAAGATTTAAGAATATCTAGGGTTAGATTTCTTATTACTGTGATGTTTCTGTTTCTAAGCTGGTCCTTAGCTACATTTGTTTTCTTAATGCACTGAGTGATTATGAATGCTAGTGTTAACAAGCTGGACTCACCCACCCCAAACAAAAATTTCAGCAAAAATTCTTTGACAGTTTTGTGATAAAGCAAGTGAAGGTACCTCCAAACAGCCTTATGAGCATCCTTTAGGCCCTATCATCTTGCATCTTTGCTTGTAGGCAATCAAGCAGTTCAATTGAGGAATGCACAGATTCTTCTATCATCATTATAAACAATTCTTTGTGCAGGCTTTACTCTTCCCTTCTGTTCCATATCTCAAGTACTACAGCATTGAGTAACATGTAGTGGGATCAACTGTTGGTGCAGGGGGACTTTTGAGTGGAACTTTTTAGAAAAAAGTGTGGCTTGTATGCCAGGAAATACAGTTTATATATATAGACACATGCACACATTTAATATATATATACATATATATATATATAGACACATGCACACATTTAATATATATATATATATTATATATAATGTAACCACATGTGTATCATCTTCTCTTCCTTTGGACTTTCCTCTATATCTGACGAAGAGCTTGGCTTGAAGTGTTAAATCCTCTTTCCTTCCTTTCCTGAGCATCTGATAATACAGTACTTGTACCACATCCTCGCATTATTGTTTTTTCTTGTTTGGATTCCTTATTTAAAAATGTATGTATGTATCTATATATGGACATACATATATATATATATATATATATATATATATAGATATGCAGGGCAGGGAATCGTCAATTAGTAATAAAATTAATAATTAGCAATTTTGCCGGGTAGCTCAGTATGAAAAAACCTTTTCGGTAAAATCATTTATAATCATAAATATATAGGGATTGACAGTAACCTGCTTCTCCAACATACTGAGAATTCAGAAATAGCAGCCAAAGAACTACTGATTCCAAAACTACAAATTATTACTCTAAATTGATAGCGATATTTTTGATACACACAGAACAAAAAACAGTAGAGAAGAGTAAAAAAAACCCTTGCCTTTAGTTAATTTAGTACGATCGTTTCACAGTTAAGAGCAAAGAATACTCTATTCTGATCTTCAGCTAAATATTCTAATAAATTTGTTAATGTCTAAATAACTCACGTTAATTTTGACCATGCGACATCAATACCATGTGAGGAAGACGTTAAGAAATTTATCGGCCAGTGAGTTCAAAATCTCTCACCCTAATGAATTCAATTCAGTGTGCATCATAAATAGTCCCGCATAGAAAAGAGACCCGTACGAACTTCTTGCGGTTTAACTATTCACCTTAGAGGTATTATTAAAATATAGATATGCAGGGCAGGGAATCGTCAATTAGTAATAAAATTAATAATTAACAATTTTGCCGGGTAGCTCAGTAGGAAAAAACCTTTTCGGTAAAATCATTTATAATCATAAATATATAGGGATTGACAGTAACCTGCTTCTCCAACATACTGAGAAATCAGAAATAGCAGCCAAAGAACTACTGATTCCAAAACTACAAATTATTACTCTAAATTGATAGCGATATATATATATATATATATATATATATATATATATATATATATATATATATATATATATATATATATATATATATATATACATACATACGTATACATATATGTATATATATGGACATATATATATATATATATATATATATATATATATATATATATATATATATATATATATATACATACATACATACACATATATATACATACATATATATATATATATATATATATATATATATATATATATATATATACATATACATATATATACATTCATACATATATATATATATATACTTTCATACATATATATATACACACATACACATACTTAAATGTACATACATACATACATACATACATACATACGTACATATAGGCACACTTTTGTTATGTTATATTCCATTAGGAATGTGGTAAAGTACATGTATAGAGCTCGTCCACCTTCACAATTATCCAGTACTATCAGTAGTATTATTATATACTTCAAAGTTTAAGTTTGGGCATTCGTCATGTGCAAATGTAAAATTGAAGAAATTGGAGTCAAGAAGAAGGAGTACGGTTGGACATTTATTTATTATTTGCTACAATTGTTTCAATGCAGTGCATTTCTCCAAGAATACAGGTATTTGATTATGTAATTGTTTGTTTGCATAATGAGATCTAGTTGTGTTTCCTCAGTTGATATATGAGTGTTGTTTCTGTTAGTTTAAAATCATTGACCTCAGAGTCATCTTCTCTGTTCGTCATGGTTTGAATTTAGTAGCAGCTGATAGAGCCATGGTGTTTGCTGTGAGAGCATGCCTGTTGGACTGTTTGTTTGACAGATGTACCCTTGCGCATTCTTTTGAGGGAATTTGACTGAATTTGACTGCAGAAGTTCTTCCGATGGACTCTATTTGTTCTTCTGGTAGGTAGGCCTAATTCTTGCCCTTGTTTATGCTCACCACCCGGCTTTTAGCTACCTCTAGTAAAGTCCACTCTGTTGTAAAGATTTGGACCAAATCACTGATCTGGGTTTAAGTTGGTATCTTGGTTTCCTAATCTAGTGACGCACAAGTTGGAACCTGCTGCTTTTCCTTTGATTAAGCCACAAGAATGTATTCATTAAATACTACATGTTTATAAGCTGTTATAAGGTAGTTTCTTTTAGTCTTTCTTTAACTTGTTTCATTTTGACTGCAGCCATGCTGGAGCATCATCTTAAAGAGTTTTCAGTTGAAGTAATCGATCCTAGGACTTATTCTTTGTAAGCCTAGTACTTATTCTATTGGTGTCTTTTACTGAACTGCTAAGTTATGAGGATGTAAACACACCAACATCAGTTGTCAAGTGATGATGGGTGGGGACAAACAGACACAAAGACACACACATAAATATATATATATATATATATATATATATATATATATATATATATATATATATATATATATATATGTATGTAAAAATATGTGACAATTATTCAGTAGCCATGATAAAACTCCAAGTTTCGGATGCCGGGGCGGAAACCCACACCGCCATCTCTTCAGCTATCTGGCCATTGAAAATTGCTATGGAGATGAGCATTAAACAAAGGGAAATTACTGTGTGGTTGACCGTTATTAAGACAAAAGAGCTATTAGAATGACTGCTAAGTGAGGGGAGGGATTAAAGGTAAGGGAGTAAAAATGTCCATAGTATTCCCTTTGTTTGACGGTCATTTTCATAGCAATTTTCAATGGCCAGATAACTGAAGAGATGGCAGCATGGGTTTCCACCCCGGCATCCGAAACTTGGAGTTTTATCATGGCTACTGAATAATTGTCACATATTTTTACAGATAAATTCCTCTATTTACATAATATCGAGGTCTCTTTCTTTCTTTTGTTGTCCTTTCTATCAAAATATATATATTTAAATTTGAAAGTAAATTAGCATTATTTAATATTAATTTATTTTCATTTTTTTTTTCTTTTTTTACCCTGGAAATTATATTTAACGATTCTTTAAAATATATAATGTGTTCACCTTAATATATACATTAAATACTAGAGGGGATACCCGGAAATGTAAGAGGAAATATTTTAACACCTTTATGCATTTTCTTCCCATAATTTGAACAGTTTAAGTATTAAAATACATGTATAAAAATACATATATATATATACATTCTTTGATAATAATAATAAGAATATGTTTAAAACAGTTTAAAAGAGAGTATTCAACAAAAAGTGTTTGGTAGTATATATATATACCCAGAAGGAGATATATTTATTTAAGAATTTAACATGTTTTCTCTCTTGTGTGTAGCAAGGGAATGTTTGCTATTTTAAAGGAACAGTGTGGGAGGCTGGTTGGAGTGGGAAGAAGGAAGAGCAATGTAGAATTAAAAGGATTCTTATGTTTCTGGGCTAGTCTGTCATGGTTCAGTGGTTTTTAAGACTGGTCTAGGAGGTCAGAATGTCTTTGTGCATGCCTGTGTGTGTATGTGTGTATATACATGTGTTTGTGTCTCAATCTTAGTATCATGAGTGCAACACACTAAAAATGTGCATCCACACAATCACACAGACACATACACAAACACACATGTACATGGGTATAAATATACACAAGTATACACCCTTATATATATATATATATATATATATATATATATATATATATATATATATATGTAGTGAAACTACCTATCGTCACTAGATACAAAACTGCTATCGCCATTCTTCTCATTTAAATATAAATAAACGCGCGAGCGTAGTGGAAAACACCAGCCTTGTCATCACGTGACTGATTATTATTTGAAGCGGCAAATTCTTCGAACCTTTCCCGCCAGAATGCAAACTGACCAATCACGGCCCCTAATAAGGTCACGTGATAGAGTATTAAACTGAAGCCATCGGGAGCCGATAGTTTGTTATAAATAGCTTTAACTCGGCGGCCAAATTTGTCTCGGTCCAGTTTCTCTTTGAGATCTGTTCCGTGTACCACACGACAGCAGCAGCGACCACTTCAACAGCTTCGTCCAGCCAACGATGACCACCGCCGTCGCCACATCAGCAACAAGAGTCTACGACTACTATCCAGCACCATCGTCATGACCAACACGATTACTACCAAGCATCAATCTCCACCAGCTTCAACACGACTTTCTATGTACACCAAACTAAACCACCGCGGCACACATCTCTCTCTTCGATTCTGTTAGGTGACTTAGCTTCACCACGATAATAAACAGACGAGATTTCAGCCTGCGATAAATGTCTGTCCTCAAGGCCCTGGCATTGAAGCCAAAACACAACTAGTGATAAGCTCTGCCAAACGACGAACATCTGTATAACAAGAATCACAGCCCGGCATCGATGCCACGACATCACAACTAGTGATCAGCTCTGCCACACTCAGCCTCCTCACTTTCACATACAGAACTTTTCCTATAGTGTACTAAAGAACTGGTATAATTGCTCACGTGTTATTGACTCTCTTTCTATCTGCTGTAATATTTCACATACACACATGTATCACTCACATACACACTTTTCTTTGTATGACGGCCTGTCTTTGAGACGATTGCGCTGGTATGGACATGTGGTGAGAATGGATGAGGATAGCTGCGTGAAAAAGTGCCACACCCTAACAGTTGAGGGAACCCGTGGAAGAGGTAGGCCCAGGAAGACCTGGGCTGAGGTGGTGAGGCAAGACCTTCGTACATTGGGCCTCACCGAGGTGATGACTACTGACCGAGACCTTTGGAAATGTGCTGTGCGTGAGAAGACCCGGCAAGCCAAGTAAGATCGTTGCCAGTGCCCCTGGACTGGTTCTTGTGCGGGTGGCACATGAGATGCACCATTTTGAGCATGGCCGTTGCCAGTACCGCCTGACTGGCTCCCATAGGATTTTCGAGCGAGATCGTTGCCAGTGCCCCTGGACTGGCTTGTGCGGGTGGCACATAAAAGACACCATTTCGAGCGTGGCCGTTTTCGTGCGGGTGACACGTAAAAGCACCCACTACACTCTCTGAGTGGTTGGCGTTAGGAAGGGCATCCAGCTGTAGAAACTCTGCCAAATTAGATTGGAGCCTGGTGTTGCCATCCGGTTTCACCAGTCCTCAGTCAAATCGTCCAACCCATGCCAGCATGGAAAGCGGACGTTAAACGTTGATGATGATGATGATGATGATGTCGCTTTCACACTCACACACAGACATACATCCTTAACGCTATAATAAATATCTCTGTTATTCATCTAATACGGTTGTGGTCTTTCAGTACTGGTCGTCTATGTTATCGTCGCATAACATATCATGTATATCATCATTGATATATAATATTTGTGTGTTTGACCATGTGACACGTTTAAATAAAAGGAGTCCTCTGTTTTTCCATTCGTCACCATTTCTCCTTTTGTGGGTTCACACGGTCGTTCCTTGCATATACATATATAATTAAAAATACATATATACACACAAATACATACATGTATACACATGCATTATTATGATTGACCGTTGACTGAACACTATTCAATTTTTTTTCTCCGTGTTTTTCTCCTTGTCTCCGTATTCTTTCTGTTGAAGAGCGTAGCATGTATTCTCATTTCAAGAAGGTCTTCTTTTCGCTTCTCCTCAGCTCTTTGGTTAAACTCTTCCTTGTCCATCATTTCATCTGCATTTCCACCCATATCATTTGCGGCATATTGCAGCAGGTCTTCATCACTAATTATCAAATACTCAGTAAGCATTCTCCTTTCTCTCCTTATACAATGGTCTATACTAATTAGTCCTTTTCCACCATTCTTTCTTTTCATATACAGTCTGTTTACGTTTGCTTTAGGATGTAGCACTCCATGCAGCATCATCAACTTTCTTGTACTTCTATTCAGAATTGATATTTCCTCCTTAGTCCATTTGAGGATGGACGAACTATATCTGACCACTACAACTACCCAGATATTCCTTGCGGTAATCAAAGTTTTGGCATTCAGGTTGGATTTCAACACCATTTTCACCCTTTTTTGAAACACCTCGCTGACCTTGACTTCCACTTCTCTGTGTAGAATGTCACCCAGCTCCAAAATCCCTAAATACCTGTACCCACTACTGCCGGGTTTACCCATGGTCTCTCCTGATGGTAATGCAATCCTCTGCAGGTTGCTTTCTTCCTTCTTTTCATATTAAATACTGAGCATTTGGTAATCCCAAATTCCATACCAATGTCCCTACTACACTTCTGAACTGTTTTGGTTTTGGAATCTTTCTGTTTTTCAGATTTCCCAAACAATTTCAGGCCATCCATAAACAGAAGATAGTTCAATGAGGGGCCTTTATTCCCACATCGGTAACCCATCTTAACTTTCCTAAGTGTCATTATTATGGTTATTAGTGCAGTTACAAACAGTAATGAAGAAGACATGTCACCTTGGAAGATACCCCCTTTTAATATTAACTTCTCGAAGGAATACATTACTTGAGAACAATTTAGTTTTCCTCTCTTCCATGTTATGCATGAGAAAATTTGTGATGTTGTCAACAACACCAAACATCTGCAGGCATCATATCATATGTTTGTATGATGTTTTTTACAATGGCTCAAAACTGTTTTGTCAATGACTAGCTGATCCTTGGTACCCTGAGAACTCTTCCTCCATCCTTTTTTGTTTCCTTGGTAGTATTTTGTCCTGTGCCAGGAAAGTGTATGTCTTTGCCGCACTTATTCCAGTGAGTATCTTCCAGATTATGTTTAGGCATGCTATGGGATGGTAGTTTCCCACAATATTCCCCTTTCTTCTATCTTTCATTACAAATGTTGTCCTCCCAGTCACCATCCATGCAGGGATTGTACCTTTCTGGATAAACTCATTCAATTGGGCTGCTAGTCTTTCATGCACCGCGTGGCATCTCTTCAGCCAGAAACCATGAATCCCATCCAATCCGGGGGCTTTCAAGTTAGGCACTTTACCCACTTGTTCTTTCACATCACTTGTGCTTATAATATTCCTTTGTTTCTTTCCTCCTTGTAGTTCTGTCTTGATAGTTCCTATCCATATCGCATTCCTTTTATGCACCACATTGTTTCCCCATAATCCACTCCAGAACTCCTTAGCTTGATTTGCATCAGGAGCAATATTTTTTCCATTGTCTCCTACAGTTAGGAAGAATTGCTTTGAGTTATTTTTGAATAATCTGTTCTCCTCGAACAGCTTATTTCTGTTTACAAATCTTCTGATTTTTGCCATGATCTTCTGTTTTAACTGCTCTATTACTGCATCAGACCCGTTATTCCGTATTTTATATCTCTTCTCTAATTTTTCTCGGTCAGTCTTTTTCCCATTTTTCCAGTTTCCTCTTAACCATTGCTCAATTTTCCCCAGATCTTGCCTTGCCCACATTATGCCTCTTTCAATGCGTTGTTTCCACCACGGTTCTTTTGCTCCACCATTTTTTGTTCTCTGTAGTTATAATTTCTCCTCAACAAGTAGCACAATAGCTCGGAGAAGATTCCTTGTTTGTGTTATGTCCTCCATACCTTCCTGGCACTTGTGCCAGTGGCACGTGAAAAGACATTCGAGCGAGTTCGTTGCCAGTGCCGCTGGACTGGCTCCTGTGCAGGTGGCATGTAAAATACACCATTTTGAGCGTGGCCGTTGCCAGTACCCCCTAACTGGCCTTCGTGCCGGTGGCACGTAAAAGCACCCACTACACTCTCAGAGTGGTTGGCGTTAGGAAGGGCATCCAGCTGTAGAAACTCTGCCAAATCAGATTGGAGCCTAGTGTAGCCATCTGGTTCGCCAGTCCTCAGTCAAATCGTCCAACCCATGCTATCATGGAAAGCGGACATTAAACGATGATGATGATGAATATATATACACAAACACACACGATGTGTTTCTTTCAGTTTCCAAAACCACTCAACGCTTTGGTCTGCCTGAGGCTGTAGTAGAAGACGTTTGCCCAAGGTTCCACACAGTGGAACGGAACCCAGAACCATGTGGTTGAGAAGCAAGCTTCTTATTACACAGCTACACCATTGTATAAGATTTTCTGATATTAGCTTTTAAATAAAAGTTTGCACAAGCATACACACATTTTTGCATCCAAATCTGTGTTTCTAATTGTGTTTGTGTGTTTCAGATTACTGATTGCATGCTAATGCTAATATAGTCCTAGTATTGTGTGACATATTTACATTCCACTTTAAAATTTGATAGTTGATTTTATAAAGAGCATCCAATTGCAAGAATATTTGCTCCATTGAAATCTTGCTCATCCAAACCATATGGTTCCAGGTTCACTCCTATTGCATGGCACTTTGGGCAAGCGTCTTCCACTGTCTAACCAAAGCATTGTCAGTGGATTTGGTTGATGAAAACTGAAAGAAGCCTGTCGTATCATCATCATCATTTAACATTTGTTGTCCATGCTGGCATGGGTTGGATAGTTTGACCAGGGCAGGTAAGCTGAGGGGCTTCACCAGACTCCAGTTTGATTTGGCATGGTTTCACTGGCTGGATGCCCTTCCTAACGCCAACCACTCCGAGAGTGTAATAGGTGCTTTTATGTGCCACCAGCACAGGCGCCAGTTATTGTGTGACATCAGAGTTGCGTGATATATATACCTATATGTATTTGTGTTTGTGTCTGTGTTTGTCCTCCACCACCGCTTGCCAACCGGTGCTGATGTGTTTACATCCTCGTAACTTAGCAGTTCGGTAAAAGCAAATGATAGAATAAGTACTTGGCTTTAAGAAAATAATACTGTGGGCTTTTTGTCCGACTAAAAATTCTGCAAGGCGTTGCACCAGCATGGTCACTTCCTGTAAAACATTAAAAGCGTGTGTGTGTATGTAGTGTCTTTAAAGAATTGACTATGTTATAATGTCCATACTCACCATTTTTATATATCCAATGTTTGATTGATTATACTGTTGTTGTTATTGTATTTGTAGGGTATTGGAACAAAAGAATCTGTTCTGACAGAAATACTCTGCACAAGAACCAATGCTGAGATTCGAGAAATCCAGGAAATTTATAAACACTGTATGTTTTCTTAGTTACTTATTCATTTGAGTATTTATATATTTTGTTTTGTAGTGGAATGAACACCTCTAAAAACATTTATACCGATATGCCCCCCCACCCATCCACCTTTTAATTCCTGCACTTAAAAGTGGATGAAAAAATTCTTCATTACAGATATTGTTGTTTGCTTCTGACTAGAACACAGTAACATTTCAATTTTGTTAGTGTTAGAGTTGGCTCAGGATGTAAAATTTGAATCAACTTCTCTCTGTTCTTTTTGGTTTCAAATTTGCGCACAAGGTTAACAATTTTGGGATGGGGTGGGGTGGGAACTAAGTTGATCGCATTGCGATCCCAAAAGGATGAAAGGCAAAGTCAATCTCAGTGGAATTTGAACTCAGAACATGAAGATAGACGAAATGCCACTAAGCATTTTGCCTAATGTGGTAACAATTCTGTCAGCTTGCCGTCTTTAACTTCTCTGTTATTTAGTGATACTTTTGATATTGGTCATTGTGGCTAAGGCATTAACCAAACAAGTTGATACATGTAAATCCTGCTACTAAAAACAAGATGATCTTCTGAGAGAATCCTTAAGTCAACCATTTATCTCAAGGTTATCATTTATAATTTGAACTAACTACAAATACAAGAAGAATAGATGCAAATGATGGAGCATACTAGAACACCAACAGAAGTTAACATTGTGGGTATCATCTCTATTTGGAACCAAAGAGAAAATGCTACAGGATGACCAATCAGAATGCTTAGTAATAATCCGCAGAGCTAAACAATTACCTATCAATATAACCTTATTGTTAATGTTCTATTTGTGATTATTCCAGTTATTTCATGCTAGTTTACTTAATGTTAGTTTTCGGACTTGACATAGGTGTGGTATCTGACTATGGAAAATTCTTGTGGTTAAAGAATATAAGGGAAGATATGGTGAGATCAAATCTCATGGTGTAAGTACTCCACAAATGAAATACCATACTATGGATAAGTGAAATCCATTCTAAAATCCAACTGGTTTGTCATATCTTTTTTGTTAGACAGCTGTAACCAAGATGCATTTCACCATGCTGCACTAATAATCTGTACCCATTCCCTCCATTAACTTTGGTGTGTCTTCAATTTTATGTTGCATGTCTTGACCAATTACATCAATGTAGCTGAGTGGCCTTCATCTCCTTAATAAAGGAAACAGAAATCTTCAGTATATAATATCTAATATGGCTTGGTGTTCAGCATGATAGCAGTGACTTGCAAAGCAATTACTGCATTGAGCAATAATTATAGAGATACTTGAATGCTAGATGTTTTGCAGCTTGTTAAAGGCAGACTTACATGCAGGCTTGCCCTTTGAATATCAGGAAGTATATCTTGTCAGTGACAAAAGAGCTGATATACTTGCAGTCACTGGCCTTTTGAGTTGTGTGCCATCTTTAGAATAAATTGGCAGGTGGCTTTCATCCTCATTAATGATTATCTTACTCAGCCTTCATTGCATTGAGAAAGAATCTGGTCTTGATTGCAGCAGTCTTAAGCTATATTAACAAGTCATGCATATCATACATTTGATGAGATGTGAAGGCAATATCATCAGCATATGCTCTACTGGTGTCATGATTGCTTTTGCTTCACGGTGAGGCTATTGTCTTGGACAGGGGAATCAAGACTTTGACTATGGATGTAACCACTCATAACCACACAGATAAATGTAATTAGAGGGTTTCCTTGAAGGATTCTTTCCAATGTTGGAAACACTTAAGGAGTAGATATCATAACTTGCATTAAATAAAAGACCTGTTCAAGATTTATAGTACATAAATATGCCACAGAAACCAAAGTAAAGCACTATGGCTTTGGACATCTCTAGTTTGTGGAAGGATTACTGTATTAAGCTGATTAATTGTGGAAGATGAAACTGAGATGAAACTTTGACCACCATTTTAGGTAAAATGCGGAATTTAGCTGTGACGTGTTTAACATGACTTCTGTTGATTTATTACCTTTTGAATTTCTCTGCAGCATTTAATCGGAATCTGGAAAAGGATATTATGTCTGACACAAGTGGATATTTTAAACGTTTGCTTGTTTCATGCTGTCAGGTAAGTGGAAAATTTTTAATATTTGAGAAAATCGTTGAAGGTAAATAGTTGATTATTAAGTACCAGATTAGAAACTGTATATCCTAGTTTTTACAATAGGTGCATCATATCCCTGTTTGTTGTAAGGGGCAACCAAAAGGAAGGGCATCCAGCCATAAAGTACTACCTCTAACCCATACCAACATGGAAATGTGATCCTCTATTTGGAATTAATCTGGTCATATGCTTCTTATATTGATTGAAGGCAAACAACATATATGGTTAATATGAATCATCAAGCTACTTCTTTGCACCTTCAGCTGTTAAAGTTTGTGTTTAAAGGCTATACCCTGGTGGCTTTTTCAGTTATTTTAAAGAAGTTACATACAATCAATCATAAGACCAAACTTACAAAATTAAAAAAATGTTGTTGGTTTTATCAAAAGGCTATAAAAGTAAAAGTATATAAAAGTTATAAACTATAAAAATGCTACAAAAAAAAAAAAAACCCCAGGAACATCTTTGTTTATCAGTTCAAATATGTAAATTCTATTAATGTTAAAACTAAAAGATTTTACTTAACAAGTGACTATTTCAAAAGAAATAAACTCGTATTCTTCTTTTTTGAGAATAAAGCATTATTAGAATTAAAGAATTAAGTGAATATGAAATTTGAATTTATTATAATAGATAAGAAATTTTAATTTATAAAGAAACATTGCATGTATTGAACAGGGATTAAATAAAACATCTACTTCCAAAATTCAGTAATATTTTCCTCTTGGAAACACAATTTACTAATATTTTATTCTTAGAATCAGACTTAAGGAATTCTTTGAAGGAGAAACTTCTATCAGATCCTTTTTCATAGAAGCCCTTAAATCTGAGGTGCTTATTTTCAAAATGATATTCATGAAATTAGTCAAACTAGTATCTATGAAGTTGGAAATTTTAATGCATTATATCACAATATATATTTTGTTGGTGTCAAGATCGGTACACTTTTACAGATTACACTTCCAGTAATCTTATAATTACTTCCAACACACCCTTCTCTAGATAGAACACAGTGTTCTGAATATCTTAACTCAGTCAGCGATCGGGAACTGATAATCTCATCTTTCTGGAATGCTGCTCTCAATGGGCTAACATTCATTCCAAGATGAAGGTTTATACGGCCTTGTATGGATATTTAAATAAAAGCAGCAGTTTCCAAATGTATTTTGGTGTCGAACCTGTAACATGGTTTTTAGAAAATCATGGAAACTGTATTTTACAGAAACCCACCAGAGGTAGAATTTATTTTTATAAAAAAAAAAAAATTATTTTGAAATTGGTGAAAACCAGTTTTATAAAATAATTTTTTGCTAAATTCTTTTAAAAACACCTTTTCTCTCTGAATCGTAGAATTTTTTATAGAACTCTGAGCAACCATGACTCAAGAAGTTGAGGGCTACAAACCTTTTCATAGAAATTGTTGGATGCTCTGATGTGCATTACTTTTTCTTTGTTAGTTTTAGGTGGATCAGTACCTGTAACCATTTTTGGCTCTCTTGAACTGATGGACCTACTGAGTGGAGTTAATTTTTCAATTTAAATGGCTATGGGCTGATGGTTAGATGGCGAATATAGGCAAAGAGAGGACTTCAGTTTTTCAATACTGTGTATATAGAACCAAGGAAAGCGTTAAGGGAATTGCAATAAGAGACAGCAGGAATGGTGGAAGGACGGAAGGTAGTTGTTGGTTACGGTGTGGCATTTAATGCATGAACTTCAAAGGATCAGGAGTCATTGTAAAGATGTGTATATGTCTCTGTGGGATCTTTGCAGTCAAGCAGCTGAAAGTTACCAAAATATACTTTTATATAACATTATAAAAACTGAAATATATAAATATTCATCATTTATAGCCAATAAACACTCCAGCCTTGAGCAGCTATTTACTCACTACAAGATTGAACAATGTAGTATTGCTCTCCGTATACATTGTTACACCTCCTTCCATCACAAACATCCCTAAACCACATTCAGAAGTAATCAACTAGCTTGGTCAATCCACCCTCCTTTACAGAATATTGCCCCTTCAGCATATAGTCTACTCCCTTTCAGTATATTTGTTTCTTGAATCTTCCTTAATATCAACTCAACTTCTCATAATTTACTGTTGCACTTACTTATTGCAGCTACTTTTCTCATTCTTACATGTACTTAATTTCTCTGTATTTTTCTCTCCTTATTCCTATCTATAAAACCCCACATGAAACACAATATGCAATCCATTATTTCAATGATTAACACTTTCATACCCCCATTTTAAAATACACCCAACCTTCCATTTTACTTCTCCTCAAACATTGCACTATTGTGTTATCAACACAACTAAAATTTTCACATATTTTATGTTATACTCACAATCTCTGATTATATTTCATAAAAACTGCTTGTCAGTAACATATCTATAACTACATCTCAAAGGCTAAGATTCCTCTTCAAGACTAGTGGCTAATCTGCTACTTAGCACAACTATAACCCACATTACATTATTGCTCACATATTTGGAACTGAACAAATGCTATACACACAAAACCATTTTAAATTGCATCCAGTTGATTAACTCAACATCCTATTGAAAATTTTCTAAGTCAAAAGCCCAATGGTTTTGCTACAGAACAGAAATTAATGATTGAAGAAGGGATTAGGAATTTCTCCCTATTTTAGTTCCTCACTTTCTTCAAAATGAATGTAAACAAGGCTATTATTATTGTTGTGATATGTGTTTCATGAGTAATTAACTAATGCAGTCCTTTGTGTATTGTGTCATACAGGAGGAGTGGAGGCGCAATGGCCCAGTGGTTAGGACAGCGGACTCGCGGTCATAGGATCGCAGTTTCGATTCCCAGATCGGGCGTTGTGAGTGTTTATTGAGCGAAAACATCTAAAGCTCCGCGAGGCTCCAGCAGGGGATGGTGGCGAACCCTGCTGTACTCTTTCACCACAACTTTCTCTCACTCTTACTTCCTGTTTCTGTTGTGCCTTTAATTCAAAGGGTCAGCCTTGTCACACTGTGTCATGCTGAATATCCCCAAGAACTACGTTAAGGGTACACGTGTCTGTGGAATGCTCAACCACTTGCACGTTAATATCATGAGCAGGCTGTTCCGTTGATTGGATCAACTGGAACCCTTGACGTCGTAAGCGACAGTGTGCCAACAACAACAACATACAGGAGGTTATGGGTTCATGAATAGCTTCACTCATCTTCACTACGACCACTTGAGTTGTACATAAGTGGTCATAGTGAAGATGAGTGAAGGTATTCATGCTTTATTTTGTCTCTGTCTCTTCAATATTTTCTGTTCCTCTGAACTAACAACTACGACACTACTCAAATGCTCTTCCCTCATAAATACACTAATCTCTTCTTTTGTTATCCTTTGTTTGCCTCCACACCACTAAATTCCATAGCAAACATCCTTTCCTCTTTAATGTAACCTACTGGAACTCCTGTTCAGCTTGCGTATTTTCGGTAAGCATGAACCTAACAAACACTGCAAAGAATCCAGATACTGATCTGCTTCATTTGTCTCTGTAATATAAAAAAATACCTTTAATCTTCTATCATTTTGCTTTGAGAAGACTAGGAATATTTGTTATTGAATTTGAAGAGAATACATCAAGAGAAAAATAAGCAGTTTTGGTTGTTGGGTGGCTTTGCTCAGCTCAGGATTGACAGACATCTGGTGAGGAACAGATATACTCTTGAAAGAAGCATTCAATCAGTATTTCTGGATATGAATATCTCAACTTTCAACTTTCATATGGACTATGTTATCCTTAGATTTAGTTACTAAAACATTTAATCTTCTCATTAAAGATAGTAAGAAGTTTAGGAACTATTTTTCTACTAGAGTAAGAAGCCTTATTATTTATTCAGTATATACTTGATAGTTTTATTAATGTTGGGTATGATATTTTGTCAAAACTGTATTTTATTTTTCAGGCCAATCGTAATGAATTAACTCCTGAGGAAGTGCAACGTGTTGCCACTCAAGGATCATCCTGTGTAATTAATAGACAACTAGCCCAAGAAGATGCTCGGAGACTTTATGATGCTGGTGAAAATAAATTAGGAACTGATGAATCTACCATGATCTCTATACTTGCTATTCGCAATTACTATCAGATGCAAGCTACATTTGAAGAATATGCTAAAGTAAGTTACTTATTAAAGTTTTGGTGTATTCTCATTAATTTTTCTTCAGGTACACTTATATCAAGAGTTATCTGATCAAATATTTTGGAACAGTATACAACAAATACTGGGTATCAGAGAAACCGTGCTCAAATATTTTTGAAAGTTTCAGGGTTTGAGTGACCTTCATCATTTATTAGAGTTTTGGTTGTTTGTTTGTTTTGTTTCCTTGTGTGTATGTATGTGTGTGTGTGTGTGTGTGTGTGTGTGTGTGTACAATTATCAAAAGAAGTATTTATTCAAAAATATTTTGAAAGGAGTTGTTTATTGTAATTGAATGTCAATTAGATTCGTTTAAATTCATACCATTTGTCAACTTGAGTTATTTCCTTTAGTTCACTGCTTTTTTTGAAAATAAAATGTACAGCATTTCATGCTATAATCTAATTCTAACTTGTTAAATGTTCATGATTCCTGATTTAATCTTCACAAGGCTGGTAATAGGACACCCCCCACCCCCCACATTTCTATTGGTTTCAAATATTGACACAAGGCCATTTAGCTTATGAAGAGGAATAACTCAAAAGGTACTTATTTTATCAACCCTGAAAGAATGAATTGATTTCAACTCATAAAGACAGACAAAATACCACTAAGCATTTTTCCCAGCATGCTAATAATCTAAACTGTGCTTTGTTGCAAACCCATTGTGTTTTTTTTTTGTAAAGATACTATTTCAGCGTGTTTAAATGCACCTTTTATAACTTTTTGACTCTGATTCAGCACTTTTTGAATTATTAAGCATGACTGTGTGGTAAGAAGCTTGTTGTCTTCTACTATAGCCTTGGGCTGATCAAAGCCTTGTGAGTGGATTTGGTAGATAGAAACTGAAAGGAGGTCATCATATATATGTGTGTGTGTGTGTGTATATATATATATATATATATATATATATATATATATATATATATATATATATATACAATAATAGAATTCATATTTCCTGACCTGTATCTGCTACCATTGGTTTCATGCGCACATGTCTACAATCATCAGATGAATTGATTTTTATTTGTCCACAAGGGACTAACACAGAGGGGACAAGACAAGAAATCAGGGTGATTCACCTAACGAATGATGAAACTGTTTAAAATTTACGATATATAATTTAACGAATGATAAATATGAAGTGATGGACAGGTATGACCCCACAGACCACAATCCACCACTGAACCTTTTCAGAATCTTTATGTTCTCCCTTAAGATGGTACAACCACTCTCAACATGTATGCCACGTTCTTCCATCTTTTCTCATGTTGCCTGCCACACTACTCCTTTGATGCAAGACTTCCACACAACCTCTTTTGCAATCACAATTACAGTGAAAAAACAGACCGTCCCTTCCCTTTCCAGAGGGAGTAGTGGAACAATCTTTATAATTGACTCGGAAGACAACTGTACTCTTCCTAAATGTGACAGCAGATGTTCAGCATAAATGCACAACTCTGATAGTTTCGGGCATTGCACAATAGCACTCAGAACAGTTTCACTGCTCTGCTCACATCTTGGGCTGGCATGAAGAGCTGTGCCTGGTGAGTTTATCTCCAACTGGTAGGGCTCTTTGGTAGCATTGCCAAGCCAGGGGCTTTTGGAAGTTATCCAAAGGCTCCAGCCCAAATATTCTTTTGAGCAGGTTGGTAAGTTGACTATTGTTGAAGCCCAGGGATTCCCCCCACAATATTGTCACACTTGGCCTCTACTAACCCTGTATAGACTGACCAGGAGAGAAGTGTGACAGCCTGCCATGCTCCCAGCTTAGGTCCATGCTTGATCCAAGGTTCCAATACACTGAAACTAGTGAAACAAGCAATCATTCCAACTTCCTTAGCCATGAAGTAGGGCAACGCTCGACAGTTAGGCAGTGAGTGATTACAGATGTGATAAACACATTTACAACCTCCACCCTCCCTTTCAGGGATAACTACTCTTCATACCAAGTCTGGGCTAGGCGAGTCACTTTCCTCGTAACCTCGCTCCAGTTCTTCTCCATCTGGAGGTCTGGACTGAACCAAGCCTCTTGCATTTTAACTGGACCATCCATCCAACTTCCACAAAGCTGTTGGGCAGCATCGACTTGCCTCTCCAGGTGGGAAGTTGCAAGCCGACTGACTTATCACAGTTAATTTGTGCTCCTGCCACCGCCTCATAATCCTGAATGGCCTAGCCTACCCTCTGTAGGTGTTCCACCTCAGACACGATGATGGTGATGTTGTCCGCATATGCCATAACTGACCTTCCACAACCTAGATCACACAGGATGGTCATTGAGTATCTCACTTATTCTTCCTGGGTCTGCCATCAGTGAATCATTCCCTTGGAACAATGGTCCTATCTTAAATTGTATTGTAGCTGTTTCCTTTGCGAATTTATAGAAAGCTTTGGGATTTGTTTTTATGCTTTCCACAGTGCTTCACTCTCTCTGCTCTTTCCCTTTCATGAGAGTGATCTTACTTTCAATTTCTAGGAGCATGTGTGTTAAGACAGACTTCTCTCTATCACTATCAACTCTTGAAAGTAGTAGTAGTAGTAGTGTGGTGGTGGTGGTGGTGGTGGTATCATTAATTGCTTTAACAAGCAATTTTTTCTTGTGAGAGTATACAAGTTCAATGAAGCCTTATATATATACTTTCATATATAAAAGTGTATAGTATTTATACACAGAGAGGCTACCCTTTACAGGACACCTTACATGCTACAGAGGGCAGCCAAACCCAAACCATGAAAACAACTATTATTTACAGTTAATGCCAAATTCGAGTTTCTCTATTAATGAACAGATAAATTAATTTGTCATCTGTACTTCATCAGTGAGATCACCTAAGACAATGCATAATTATGCATCAAATACGTACTGAAATTTTCTACCCTTATAATTTTCACAGTAAAATTTTCATTATTTCAAAGCTTGGTAAGCAGTTTTGATTTTATTATTTGCTGCTGTCTATATGATTGCGCTTGCACAGTTGATTTGAAAACATAAATGTTTGAGTATGCAGCACACGTGGAATTTTGGTACATATTTGCTACATAATTATGCATTTTTTGTTCTGTTTATGAAGTGTCCCATCCATTATGTCCCAGAGGTGTTCAATAGGGTTCATATCTGGTAACAGGCTTGGCTGTGGAAGTTTTTTAATGCCATTCTTTTCCAACCAATCTCGGATCTTGTTAGCCATGTGACAAGGACCCCATCTTCCATAAATAGTCTTCTTTAATCATTTCAGCACTGGAGAAGATTGGAAGGAGTCCTTTGACACAACAAACATATTTATCTGAGTTTCTGTTTCCATCACATTCCACCAGCTCTGATAGACCATTGCTCCAGATTGCTCCCCAGACCATCATAGAATAGCTGCCTTGTTTCATTGTTGGCAGTAATCTTTCCATGCCAAATTCTTGACCACAGAGTTTCCAGATTCACGCTTGACCACTGTCAGAAAATACAGCAAATCTGGACTCATCAGAGAATATGATAGTATCCCAAAATGCTAGCAGCCATTCCACATCTCACTGGCCCAATCTTTTCTCCAATGCTGGTTGATGAAGTGGCTTCCTTCTTGCTGCTCTGCCATAGTAGCCAAGTTTGTTAAGATACCTGACAGCTGTTCTGGGGCAGACATCAACTTGTTCTGTTGTGTCAGGTCTTGCAATGAGGATTATCCTCCACACTTCACTTAACAAAGCATAAGGTCCTGTCAGAGGGCCCTGGTCAACCTGGGCAAGGTGATGTGGACTCCTTCCCCTCTCTGATGAATAGCACAAACACCCTATTAACTGTAGAAACCAGGATCCCAAAGTTTTCTGCATAATAAATATATATATATATATATATACGTTAATAAATATATATATATATATATATATATATATATATATATATATACACACATTAATAAATATATATAAATAGACATATGCACAGCAGAGTTCAAGGTCAATCTTTGCCAAGTGGCTCGACTCTGTGTGCTTTAGCTTTGTTACTATGGCAACAGTCCGGATACTTATTGATCAGACCTCATTTGTCTCTTCACATTCTGGTTTCAAATCTAGCTGAGGTTAATTTTGGAAAGAGGTTTTGTAAAATAATCTAACAGTTGGTACTCCAGCATTACCACAGCTGAATGGCTGAAATGAGTAAAAGAGTTAAATACTGAATGTGTATGTGTGGGGGAGTTGGTTTAAGTTAACTTTTTAACCCTCCTCCACCAATTCACAAAATGCATGACCTTGTGCTAATGTAAAAACATCATTATTATTGGCAGAGTCAGCAGAGTATTATACAAAATCCTTTGCAGTATCTAATCACAGATCTTTGCATTCCAATTCAAATCCTGCTGAGGTCAACTTTGCTTTCTATCTTTTTGGATAGTAATGATGATGATGGTAAAGCAGCAGCAGTATTCATTGCATTAAATGCACTAACACTAACTTTATTGCACAAGCAAATCTGTTTCCTGAAACATTTCAGCTCTGGTTTTATTTTTCCACAATTAATTCCAGATTACATTATTGAATTTCACCTTCCATTTATTAGATAGATGAGTATCCATGTTGAGGCCTTGTCATTATCTTATTTTATTTATCCAATATGTTCTTTCCCTTTCTTGTCTAATGAAAAAAGTAATAAATTCTTTTGATATTTGGTTACCAAGACTGAATGAGAACCTGTGTGTTGAAACAGATTTTGTTGTATCTTGGGAGGGTTGCTGTGCCAATAGTAAGCACAGACACTGGTTTAATTTCACTTCTTTATTATTCATCACTTTGTGAGCTATTTAACCAACTAATTGATTGTTTGGTTAATCATTCAGCTAGTCAATCAATCAGTCATGTTTGTCAAAGTCCTTTTGTCACTATTCACAACCTTTTCAATGACATTTTCTCTCTACTTCAGGTCAGCTTGTGACCTGGAGCTGTCCTGCAGTAGAGAGGGTTGTGTAAAAAAGTTATGGATAGCAATGAAAATTTATCCTCCAAAGCTATAATCTCATTGCATCTTTTCAACATTTCTGTGTCATATCTAAATGAACCTTTATTAATTCTTCTCTTTCAAGGTATCTGGCAAAGACATCATGGATGCAATAAGATCTGAGACTTCTGGAGACTTAGAATCTGGTCTGAAAGCCATTGGTAAGAACTGTTTTTACTTTTCTGTTCAAAATGTCTGTCTGATTAAGGTGTCTGACTCTATATCACAAATGTTTGATAGGTCAGGGTTGCATATGGTTGTAAGGATAGTTATTATGTTCATTTCATCTACACATGGGTTCAGCTGTTTTGGGATATCTCATAAATATGGTACATTATTCTCCTATCTGTCTTGCTGACAGTATTCTTCAACCTGTAAGGTTGATTGTTTAACTGCAGTAAGGTGGGTCTGCTATGAGACAAAATGTTGTAAGCATTTATCTGCAAATGATTTAATTTGTGAAACCCCTACTTGAGTGCTACCTTGTGTAGAGAGCATTTAATCTATCTTAGAGTGGTTATTGTGACAGCAGTCTGCTATGGTATGAAATGAATCTGTGTCATGTATTAGACTTGTTGCTAATTCTTTCAAATCAAGTCTTATGTGACATTCTATGGATAGAATGCTTTAAAGAAGTTCACCGTGTTTGTTTTCACCATTTTATGAGTCAAGTGCAGATCTTAAAGTCAGTTCTGCATCTTTTGTTTCAGTAATGTGTGCTCGAGACAGACCAGCATATTTTGCATCACAACTACATAAGGCAATCAGTTGCATGGGAACTAAAGATAATGCTCTGATCAGAATTGTTGTCTCTCGTTCTGAGGTAAGTTGACTTTCTTTATGTTTGATAGAATGCTATCTAAATACAACTCAACTCTACACATGACTTTTTTAAACACACACACACACACACACACACACACACACACACACACACACACACACACACACACAGGGTGTCTACTCACAATAACATAGGCACCTAAAACAATTACACTACGCATGATACCCACTAAGTCATAGTTGCTTCTGTGTATATATGTATTATGTATATGGATATGTTTGTTATGTATATATTTGCGTGTATATGTATATATGTTTGTTTTATACATATATATATATATATATATATATATATATGTATATATATATATATATATATACATATATGTTTGTTATGTATATATGCATATATGTTTGTGTATATACATGGCTGGCATGTGAAACAGTGTTTTGAAATATACAAACTTTCCAATCAGTCCAAATATGTACGGCACATATTTGACCTATAATAACTCTATTGTCACTGCAGTTTGACATGGAGAAAAAATTCTCACTTGACACGAAAAGTGTAAAATACCAAAGCCATTTCATAGCACACCCTATGAATTAATATATAAATTTCAAGTTACTTATGCTCTCATCAGTTTTAAATACCTTGGTGAAACAGCTACAAAATGACTGGATGCTTTCACTTCTTTATAAGAAATTGGTAGAAATTGTCCAGTGACTGCATGCTGCAGCCATCAGGCCAGAACAAAAGATGTGGTCTGAATGCAATGTTCATCATTCTGTAGGAGCTCTGAATTTACAACCTAGGTGTGGAGGACCATGGTCTAAAGGTTTATATATTGTCCCACTCATAGCAGAGTTAGTTGGGGAAACAGTTTTGGTAGTAAAGTCCAGTTCCACAGTTTTTCTCTAAGTCCCCCATCCTTGTGGTTACTCCCACTGTCATGGGTTTTATTGGAGCAAGCTCTATGATGTGCTAACATGCAAGTAGTGTCTACCTTTGGTGCATCTCCAGAGTTGTTCACTCTGATCCTTCAGGCAATCACAGCATTATGACTGTCATTCATGTCTAATGTTCTATGAAAATAAGTTTAGCCATTGAGAAATATCACTTTGCTTCAGAACTAGTGGGCATTGATGACAGGAAGGGCTTCTGATCAGAGAAAATCTGTCTCAGTAAACTTCATCTTTCCCATTCAAGCATGGAACAGTGGCTGCTAAAATGATGATGATGATGATGAGATATGTATTTGAGGAACAGCTTTTCTCTTATGTTTGTTTCCTTAAATACTTTCATTAAATATCGTTTTACTTCTTATCTTCTACTCATTTCAGTCATTAGACTATGGCCATACTGGGGCACCACCTTGAAGACTTTTAGTTGAATGAATCAGCTTCACTGCTTATTATTTCTTGTAAAGGCTAGAACCTATTCTATCGATCTCCTTTGCTGACCCACTGTTACAAGGGATGTAAGCATGCCAACACTGGTTGTCAAGCAGTGGTGAGGGGACAAACACAGACAAAAATACACACACACACATATACATCAATATATAAATATACATATATATATATATATATATATATATATATATATATATATATATATAGTTTTAGGGAAAATAACCAATTTTCAAGAACTCATCGATGAAAATCCACTATCACATATAGAAAAATTAATAATTAAAAGCACAATAAATGAGTATAATATAAAGTAAAGTAAATATCATAAGATAAATATAATAAAAAGATTACACGTGTTTCATAACCAATTTTCAAATAGAAAAGAAATTTAAATCGAAAATAAATTCTATTCAAATATATAGCTACTCGTCAGATCGTAAGTAGAACAATAATTAGATATATACCTCAACCAACAATAAGTACCAAATGAATTAATATGAAATACTTATTATATAAAGATAGAAAAATTATTCAAAAAATATCATAATATCAAAATAATAACCATTCAATAATCATCCCTTCATCCATTATAATAAATTGGTTATTTTCCCTAAAACTATATATTTTATATATACTTTATCTATAAGGCTCAATTTAATTTTAATTTTTTATAAATTGATTTTAATTGAGTTTTTTACCTGTAATTTTGGATTTTGTCCCTAATATATATATATATATATATATATATATATATATATATATATACATGATGGGCTTCTTTCATTTTCTGTCTACCAAATCCACTCACAAGGCCTTGATCAGCTTGAGGCTATAGCAGAAGACAATTGCCCAAGGTGTCATGCAGTGAAACAGAACCCAGAACCTTGTGGGTTGGATCAAACTTCTCACTACACAGCCATACCGACACCTATGTTCAAGTTTTATGAAAAGTCTAAAATAAAAAAGATAGAACTCAAACATGGTCGTATATTTAATGAAACTACTGCAGTTGTATTGCCCCCCCCCCCATCCTGATACTGCTCTTCTCTCTTACTACCCAAAACCATCTCACTTGTTATCTGTTAATATTTGTTCTCCACATCCACATTACCTTCCTCCTCCCCAAACCACCAAATTATCTCTTCTCATACATTACACCTGTTTTATTTCTCTACTCCACTTTTGCAGCCTGCCCAAACATATATCTATTTTTCTCTCTCACTCTGTCTCCTTCTTCCCTTGTTAATGGTATTATTACCACCTTACTGCTAGTATCCCTGTAACCTCCCCCCTTCCCACACCCTGTCCCTCACTCCTTACAGATGTTGCCTATTTCCCTCTCCCACTTCCCCTATCCCTTCCTCCCATGTACTCCAGCAAACCCCCATTTACCCCCACCTACTACTCCTACCTGAACACTTCATCATCACTGTCCACTTCCTTGGAGGTACCTCTAATACTTTTTCAATCTCCCTCCTGAAGCAATAGAATGGTAGGGCTCTATGCATAAAACAATAGGCCATGGAGGGGTGCATGAACTAAGCTTGTGTAATAAGTCAGATCTTTGCAGTGTCACTTGTTGCCAGTTGAGACAGTCTTCAGTCATCTTTATCGGAAGTGACATCACAAGATCATTTTTCATCACCTTATTCTAAGGCACCCACCCTCTATCTCTCTTTCACGAGTACCATTCACCTTGAGCACCCATATCTCTATCATCTTCATTTACATCACTTGCCCGTACTTTCACAGTCCTCTCTCCTATGTACTATATATGATTTCTCTTATGCCCATTTTATCTCTCTGTTTGTTTACACTTTGTTCTTATACATTAACATGGCACATCCAACCAAACAAGCTCACTTTATTTCTTTCTAGCTTTGGCATGTTTTTTTTTTGCATTCAGAATCCATGTTTTGCTGCTGTGCAAGAATACACATTACACATAAGCATCATACAATCTGCTCTTGATCTTGAGGTGTTGGTAACAAAGTAATACCTCCCTGAACATTCTATAACTTATTCCAGCCACCACACTTTCAGAACACTCCCTCTCTACTGCTAATTCAGTACTTGTCTAAGTAGTAAAAGTTATATAGATGTCATGTCCAAACCCATAAAAATGTTAAATACTATATAGGCTCTATTTATAATGTTTTAGAAATAGGTCATTGTTAAACAAACATTCATTCATGAATTATAAATTGAAGCAATTGACAAAAGGTATTTATTTCAAGCTGAAATGGAGTATCATGGTTACTGCACTCCTAAATAGAGGTGAACATGAACGTCAACTGTTACATGTATGAATCTATTCACATATTGCAAGCAGGCAATCATCTCTTAAAACAAAAATGGAAATGATTTTGTAACTAGTTGCAATCATATGATCTTCAAAACTTCTCAAATGTTGTAAACATAATAATTACCTAATCTAATAGCACTTGCATATATATATCTTAAAACTATAATTGAGTATATTCTAAATTCTCTATTGCATAATGCGTTTAACAAAAACTTGATCTATCCTGTGCATCCTTGTTATAATTTAGTGACTTGATTACTCATGCAAGTGTGGCTGAGTGGTAAGAAGCTTGCTCTGCAACCACATGGTTCCGGGTTCAGTCCCACTGTGTGGCACCTTGGGCAAGTGTCTTCTACTATAGCTTTGAGCTGACTAAAGCCTTGTGAGTGGATTTGGTCAACGGAAACTGAAAGAAGCCCATATATATATATATATATATATATATATATATAGTTGAAATTTACAGAAAAACAAAAGACAGGTGTATAGACAACAAGCAGGTGTATTAGTTTGATCCTCAGGAAGGTGAGAAAGTCTTTTACGTTTCGAGCCTACACTCTTCAACAGAAAAGAACACAAAGAAATAAACAGAGAGAATAAAAAAAGTTTGGGAGTTAGCAGTCAATCATGGCAACTAGTTGAATAGGAGAGCTAGGAAGAAGGGGAGATAATAAAGAACTGGTGATCCCAAAACGAAAGTGCCTGTTCATGTATGTAAGTGAGAGTGTGTGCATGTGGATAGGGGCTGGTGACTTTGATGTGGATGTGTGTGTGCATCTGTAATGTGTGGGTGTGTAGATGATGGTGTAGTTGCTGGGAAGTGGTCTGTGGCAGTGTTGGGGTGTAGAGATGTAAATGTGAGGGTAGTGATGGTGGGGGAATAACAGACACAAACATATATATATATATATATATATATATATACACATACATACATATGTCTATATTTTTACCTTAGCGGTTCAGCAAAAGAGACCGATAGAATAAATATTGGGCTTAAAAAGAAGTCCTGGGGTCGATTTCTTTGACAAAAGGTGGTGCTCCAGCATGACCACAGTTGACTGAAACAAGTAAAAGAGTAAAAGAATAAAACAAAGCACTTAACTTAATACGTAACCATAAGGTATTAAACAATATATTCAACTTCCAACTTTTGTCTTTTATGCACATACACACACACTGTGTGTATGTATGTATGTATGTGTTTATACATCTGTGTTACTGGATATGGAATACTTATATATTATTCTACTCAGTGTGTCTGTGACTATGTATAGTCTAATTTTCAATGGAAGCTGTATCAAAGCATTTTATGACTCAAACAATTTATTATAACTTATATGCTCAATATACAATATTTATTATATGAAAATGCATTATACAAACATGTATATAATAGTTATTAAAATACATCCCTTTATACATACATACATACACACACACACACACACACACACACATACATACATACATACATACATACGTATGTATGTAAGTTCAGCAAAAATTTAGATTTTAG
This sequence comes from Octopus bimaculoides, assembly GCF_046866305.1. Classification (NCBI taxonomy): domain Eukaryota; kingdom Metazoa; phylum Mollusca; class Cephalopoda; order Octopoda; family Octopodidae; genus Octopus; species Octopus bimaculoides. Next base: position 18,594,922 of record NC_142948.1, on the reverse strand, counting down.
ATGAATATGGTACTTAAGTTGAGGCACCAGAATTTAGTATGGTATTATCCGTAAAATTTCAAAATAAGGTGACTAGAATCAAAATAAGCAACAAGGATATCCAGAGGTAATGCAGTACAATCGTTTCATGCAACTCCATTTAATTGAACAATGCAACCATTACATCAATTTAAATGCAGAGCAATCCTCAGCTGCACAAAGAGATAGAATTTAATTAAATTAAAACAGATGGACACATTAGTATAATTCTATCTAAAATCTCCAAGAATTTAAGGAGATAGACAAAGTACATGCTGCTTTCACTTCCGCTTAGAAGCTACTAAGGTATCAGAAAGAAAGACTTGTTACAGATTTTGCTTATTATTGTTTTATGGGGTCAGTTTTAATTTATAGACTAGTTTTATCAAATCCTTATATCTAAGGCCGAAAGAACAGGGGACCCTGCTTGCGAAGACCTGTTGAGGCAAGTGAATTTGGATATTGAAATTTGAATCGGAAATCGAAATCGAACCAAATCTGACGACTAGCACCCATGCCAACCTCTCCTTCATTGGACACTAAACTCTGCTTGCGAAGACCTGTTGGGGCAAGTGAAATTGAAATTGAACCATACTCGATGGAGGATAATATGCTGAACCCAACTACTTGCAGACGGTGTATCCCGTTGAATTCATTAATTTTAATTCATAGCAAAAGCGACAAAAGAAAGGAAGAAAAGAAAAAGAAAGAAAGAACCAAAGCACAGGTGTCCATGGCAGACTATGTTATTTTGCCAACATGTTTTACATATATAGGAGCAAAGTACATAAGGAATTAGAGGATGAACAGAAGTTTAATCTTACAGCTGTATCGGCCTAGTTTTGGCAGGCCCCATTCTATCCGAATATTCCTTTCCGGAGTGATTATCGGATGACATTTTGAAATGGGGTTACATGCCCGAACCTCTAGGCCTCTTCAGAGATTCAGAAAGGGTTACATACAGATGTAGAGCAAGAGGTAAAAACAGAGGTGTGGTAGAAACCAGAAGAAAAACAACAGCAAAAATATGATAGAAATAAAAATAAAAATACAATTGAAATCAAAATATAAATAAAAATAAAAATAAAAATACAAATAAGGGTACAGCAGGAAAAAAAATAATAATAGTAGTAAAAAAGAATACATAAATGAAGGTATAGCATGTGGGACATGCAAAAATATAAAAAAGATATATGTCAAAAAACCCTTAGAAATACAAGGCACCCAAAAAGCCTACAAACATTATAGATAGGTCGCTATAGGTACTCCAATGCACATCTATATGTGTGGGTTCGTGTGCACAGCCTTACTCGGATGTCCCCTTACTCTCATGTGTGCATATACAAGTTTTTATAAGCAAACATTCCACCACATACGTTTGTGGCATCAGCTCTATTAGCCGTATCTAGAAAGCTGGAAGTGTTTTTTAGAAAGGAGGTTTTGTTGAGTGTGTGTGTGTCATTTCTGTATATATTGGAAGGTTCTATGTAGAAGTTCATTTTATACAAGTTATTAATGTTCTAGTAGCAATAACAGTGAAGGTGACGATGACGGTGACAACAACAACAACAATAATATGCCAAACTTTCAAACTTAGCGGTGTAAGATATCCTGTTGCCTCTTCCAACGGCTCTACCATTCTGCTGCTAGTGGGGGAGGGTTGATTACTACCGTTAACTTCCACCTTCCAATTGGGCAACTATTGTTTTAAACTGCCTATGCTTAGCTACGGTTGGATAGCCACTGGCCGGTCAAGATGCTAGCCTGCCTGCGCCCCCCCCCCCTACACAAATTTTGGGTAAAACCTCCACTTTTACCCGCTCCCATTGATTGCACCTAGTATAGCACTAGTGTAGCAATAATTGGGTACCCTCCCAGCAGTATACTGGATAGATACTATCCCTTAGTGGGTTGTACCCCCAACCCCTAACCCTCTCACGTTATATATATATATATATATATATATATATATATATATATATATATATATATATATACATGTATATACATATATATATATATACATATATATATTTATACATATATATTTGGTGTTAGGGAGGGCATCCAGCTATAGAAACTCTGCCACATCAGATTGGAGCCTGGTGTAGCCATCTGGTTCGTCAGTCCTCAGTCAAATCGTCCAACCCATGCTAGCATGGAAGGCGGACTTTAAACGATAATGATGATATATATATATATATAGCTGGTAAATTAGGAGAGTGGCTGCATGACTTCCTGAATGGTAGAAGTCAGACAGTTGCAGCCAATGGAGAACTATCTAGGGAAACACAAATATTGAGTGGTGTTCCACAGGGAACTGTTCTGGGGCCACTACTGTTCATAGTGGCCCTTCTGGACATGCCCACGGTCACTCGGAGAGCCACTGTCACTAGCTATGCTGATGACACAAAGATATCTCAGGCAATAAAGAATCCTGATGATATTGTAAGCCTGCAGAATGACCTAAATGCAAGATATGAGTGGGCAGAGCAAAATAAGATGCAGTTCAATGCAAAAAATTTCAAGTACTGCACTACAAGACCACAAGTACCTCCCAACTGGCATACACAGGGCCTGGAGGTACTGCAATCCCAGAACCACAAACAGTAAGAGATCTGGGCATCAACATGTGTAGTGATGCATCATTTCACATGCACATTGTCAAGTTGACAGCAAAGTGCAGACAACTGGCAGGGTGGATACTGAGGACTTTCCGAACAAGGGATCAAAAAGTCATGCTGATTCTATGGAAGACATTTGTTCTGAGCCGCCTAGACTATTGCTCTCAGTTGTGGTCACCACACAGTGTTAAGCGGACAGCAGAACTCGAGGCAATTCAGCGGCACTATTCAAAAAAGATCGCCACAGTCCAACAGATGAACTACAGGGAGCGACTGAAGGCACTAGGTCTCTACTCCCTGGAGCGCAGGCGGGAGAGATATGTAATAATATACATATGGAAAATACTGGAAGGATTGGTGCCAAACTTTGGTATCAAGTACTACAGGAATGCCCGCACGGGTCGCCACTGCATGGTGCCAAAGGTACCGTCCACTGCATCTCACATAAGAACGAGATACTGCAGCAGCTTCGGTTTCAGAGGACCTCAGCTCTTCAATGCCCTGCCAAAACATTTGAGAGACATGCAAGACATAGATGCGGAGGTCTTCAAGACAAAACTTGACGCTTTCCTCTCCACGATACCAGACGAACCAATGGCTCGTAATGAGACGCAGTTTAGGGCAGCTGTGTCAAATTCTCTTATACACCAGATGTGCCATCAAAACTCTTGATTGGACCATGTCAGGTTGGGGAGAAGAGCCATGCAAGGAACGTGAAAATCACGGTGGTGCACCAGCATGACCGCAGCCACTTGGCTGAAACACATAAATAAAAAAATTTTAAAAAATAAAAAAAAATATATATATATATATATATATATATATATATATATACATATATATATATGGCGTTAGGAAGGGCATCCTGGCGTTAGGAAGGGCATCCTGGCGTTAGGAAGGGCATCCAGCTGTAGAAACTCTGCCAAATCAGACTGGAGCCTGGTGTTGCCATCCGGTTTCACCAGTCCTCAGTCAAATCGTCCAACCCATGCTAGCATGGAAAGCGGACGTTAAACGATGCTGATGATGATGATGATATATATATATGAGAAAAGGTACGCTCAAAAGAACAATTCAAACTTTTGTGGGGATCCAAAATGAGAGAAAAGGTGATTTCTAATAAGGATTCATCATATTCATTATGATCAGCCAAAATAGGTAATAAGAATATGAAAATAATATTTGAGGAGATTCGTTATAGGCATAAGAATATACCAAAAACAAGTATAAAAAAATGGAGAAAAGATGTTGAAACAGAAATAGATTTATTATGAAACTGGATTCATTGCATACGTACGTTTCGAAAAACTATGCAAAAATCATCATCCTTATGATCATCGTTTAACGTCCGCTTTCCCTACTAGCATGGGTTGGACGATTTGACTGAGGACTGGTGAACCAGATGGCTACACCAGGCTCCAATCTGATTTGGCAGAGTTTCTATAGCTGAATGCCCTTCCTAACACCAACCACTCCAAGAGTGTAGTGGGTGCTTTTACGTACCACCGGCACGAAGGCCAGTCTGGCAGAGGCCTTGGATTTAGATCTCACTTGGCTTGCTGTGTCTTCTCACGCACAGCATATTTCCAAAGGTCTCGGTCAGAAGTCATCGCCTTGGTGAGGCCCAATGTTCGAAGGTTGTGCCTCACCATCTCATCCAAGGTCTTCCTGGGCCTACCTCTTCCACAGGTTCCCTCAACTGCTAGGGTGTGGCACTTTTTCACACAGCTATCCTCATCCATTCTTGCCACATGTCCATACTAGCGCAATCATCTCTCTTGCACACCACAACTGATGCTTCTTAGGTTCAATTTTTCTCTCAAGATACTTACACTCTGTCTAGTAGGCACACTGACTTTACACATCCATCGGAGCATACAGGCTTCATTCCTTGTGAGCCTATGCATGTCTTCAGCAGTCACGGCCCATGTTTCACTGCCATGAAGCATGGCTGTTCATACACATGCGTCATACAGTCTGACTTTTACTCTGAGAGAGAGAGACCCTTTGTCACCAGCAGAGGTAAGAGCTCTCTGAACTTTGCCCTGCCCAGGTTATTCTTATTCTTATTCTATTCTTATTCTAGCAAAAATGTAAGAAAATATTTAAATCATAGTGATTATAATTATAATTGAAAATAAAAAATTAAAATTAAGAATAAAAATAAAATTTAAAATTTGATTTATGCATTGTCATTCTCATCAGTGAGTAATCTTTTGAAGGACATCAAAAAAGTTTCATATGATGAAGTAAAATGAGTTAAAAATGAAATAAAATAAAACTAAAATAAGATACAATAAGAGAACACAGATTGGGCAATAAGGGAAATCGGGTAATTTACAAATCAAGTTGTGAACAAGAAAAATAATGATAAGAACAATAATAATGGTAAGAGAGAGACAAAAAATAAAAATAAAAAATAGAAGAATATATCAATGTGGATTTCTTGAATCTCAACATTGGTTCTTGTGCAAAGTATTTCTGTCAGAACAGATTCTTTTCATCCAATACACTATCAATACAACAACAACAATACTATTAGAGTTGTGGATTTATGCTGAACATCTGCTGTCACATTTAGGAAGAGTACAGTTGTCTTCCAAGTCAATTATAAAGATTGTTCCACTGCTCCCTCTGGAAAGGGAAGGGACGGTCTGTTTTTTCACTGTAGTCGTGATTGCAAAAGAGGTTGTGTGGAAGTCTTGCATCAAAGGAGTAGTGTGGCAGGCAACATGAGAAAAGATGGAAGAACGTGGCATACATGTTGAGAGTGGTTGTACCATCTTAAGGGAGAACATAAAGATTCTGAAAAGGTTCAGTGGTGGATTGTGGTCTGTGGGGTCATACCTGTCCATCACTTCATATTTATCATTCGTTAAATTATCATAAATTTTTAACAGTTTCATCATTCGTTAGGTGAATCACCCTGATTTCTTGTCTTGTCCCCTCTGTGTTAGTCCCTTGTGGACAAATAAAAATCAATTCATCTGATGATTGTAGACATGTGCGCATGAAACCAATGGTAGCAGATACAGGTCAGGAAATATGAATTCTATTATTGTATATATATATATATATATATATATATATATATATATATATATATATATATATATATATATATATATATATATATACACACACATATATATGATGACCTCCTTTCAGTTTCTATCTACCAAATCCACTCACAAGGCTTTGATCAGCCCAAGGCTATAGTAGAAGACAACAAGCTTCTTACCACACAGTCATGCTTAATAATTCAAAAAGTGCTGAATCAGAGTCAAAAAGTTATAAAAGGTGCATTTAAACACGCTGAAATAGTATCTTTACAAAAAAAAAAACACAATGGGTTTGCAACAAAGCACAGTTTAGATTATTAGCATGCTGGGAAAAATGCTTAGTGGTATTTTGTCTGTCTTTATGAGTTGAAATCAATTCATTCTTTCAGGGTTGATAAAATAAGTACCTTTTGAGTTATTCCTCTTCATAAGCTAAATGACCTTGTGTCAATATTTGAAACCAATAGAAATGTGGGGGGGGGGGGGGGTTGTGTCCTATTACCAGCCTTGTGAAGATTAAATCAGGAATCATGAACATTTAACAAGTTAGAATTAGATTATAGCATGAAATGCTGTACATTTTATTTTCAAAAAAAGCAGTGAACTAAAGGAAATAACTCAAGTTGACAAATGGTATGAATTTAAACGAATCTAATTGACATTCAATTACAATAAACAACTCCTTTCAAAATATTTTTGAATAAATACTTCTTTTGATAATTGTACACACACACACACACACACACACATACATACACACAAGGAAACAAAACAAACAAACAACCAAAACTCTAATAAATGATGAAGGTCACTCAAACCCTGAAACTTTCAAAAATATTTGAGCACGGTTTCTCTGATACCCAGTATTTGTTGTATACTGTTCCAAAATATTTGATCAGATAACTCTTGATATAAGTGTACCTGAAGAAAAATTAATGAGAATACACCAAAACTTTAATAAGTAACTTACTTTAGCATATTCTTCAAATGTAGCTTGCATCTGATAGTAATTGCGAATAGCAAGTATAGAGATCATGGTAGATTCATCAGTTCCTAATTTATTTTCACCAGCATCATAAAGTCTCCGAGCATCTTCTTGGGCTAGTTGTCTATTAATTACACAGGATGATCCTTGAGTGGCAACACGTTGCACTTCCTCAGGAGTTAATTCATTACGATTGGCCTGAAAAATAAAATACAGTTTTGACAAAATATCATACCCAACATTAATAAAACTATCAAGTATATACTGAATAAATAATAAGGCTTCTTACTCTAGTAGAAAAATAGTTCCTAAACTTCTTACTATCTTTAATGAGAAGATTAAATGTTTTAGTAACTAAATCTAAGGATAACATAGTCCATATGAAAGTTGAAAGTTGAGATATTCATATCCAGAAATACTGATTGAATGCTTCTTTCAAGAGGATATCTGTTCCTCACCAGATGTTTGTCAATCCTGAGCTGAGCAAAGCCACCCAACAACCAAAACTGCTTATTTTTCTCTTGATGTATTCTCCTCAAATTCAATAACAAATATTCCTAGTCTTCTCAAAGCAAAATGATAGAAGATTAAAGGTATTTTTTTATATTACAGAGACAAATGAAGCAGATCAGTATCTGGATTCTTTGCAGTGTTTGTTAGGTTCATGCTTACCGAAAATACGCAAGCTGAACAGGAGTTCCAGTAGGTTACATTAAAGAGGAAAGGATGTTTGCTATGGAATTTAGTGGTGTGGAGGCAAACAAAGGATAACAAAAGAAGAGATTAGTGTATTTATGAGGGAAGAGCATTTGAGTAGTGTCGTAGTTGTTAGTTCAGAGGAACAGAAAATATTGAAGAGACAGAGACAAAATAAAGCATGAATACCTTCACTCATCTTCACTATGACCACTTATGTACAACTCAAGTGGTCGTAGTGAAGATGAGTGAAGCTATTCATGAACCCATAACCTCCTGTATGTTGTTGTTGTTGGCACACTGTCGCTTACGACGTCAAGGGTTAGTGGCATTTCGTCTATCTTCGTGTTCTGAGTTCAAATTCCACTGAGATTGACTTTGACCTTCATCCTTTTGGGATCGATAAAATAAGTACCAGTTAATCACTGGAGTCAATGCAATCGACTTAGCCCCCAACCCATGTGTGGTGAACCTTTTTGGACATGGTGAGCGGAATTGGACTTTTGCCTGTTGATACCTGCTGGGTGCCTGTTGTGCGCTCTTGTGTGCGCCGGATTGGTGCGAACTTGCCTTTTGGTGTCTACTGGTTTTGAGGTGTGAAATGTGCCCGAGGAAGTTGAAGAACTTTGAACTTTAATTCTAATTGGTGTTAAATCACTTCTATCCTTGTTTTTTCAACCGATAGACTACTTTGTGGTACCTCATTTCTTCATATCATTTTATTTTACTATATCGACTTATATTATATTATATTATATTATATTATATTATATTATATATTTGAAATTTTTACTCCTTCCGTATTAATTTTTATTCGTATTAATTTTAACGTTTTTAACTTCTATGAAATGATATTCACGTGTATTGTATTATACCTTTAACTCAATTTTTTTCAGTTCCATGTTATCGGTTGAAACAGTATATTCGTGTATACAAATTTTTATACTATATGCTATATTTTTTATTTATTTATTATTTCTTCTTGCGTTATGTCTTCTTATTCTTTATGTTTGACAGATTATGTTGTATTTCTTACATATGTTCATTGAGGGGGTGTGATATGTTGAGTCGTTAACCCAGTTTTTTTATTCTTTAACTAATATTTTACTATATATATATATATATATATATATATACTTTGTATGCATATATGCATATATTCTATGTATACATATATATATATTATGTATATATATATATATTTACTATGTATATATATATATATTTGCTATGTATACATATATTTATATATGCTATGTATGCATATATATACTATATATGCATATATATATATTCTCTTTCTCTCTCTCTCTCTATATATATATATATACGTAGATAGAAATATATATATATGTATATACTATATATACATAGATATATAAAATTTAAATTATAAGGTAAAAATTGATGTTAATTAGATTAATATCAATTTAAACCAGTGGCCTAGCATATTGAAGATATCTGAAAATTCAGGAAATTATATTACATACATATAAGAGGAATGACCACTAGGTGGACTCCTAATATGCTAAATGTAGACCCCCATATGGTCTGACCACCAAGAAAATTGTTGTCAAGAAAATTCAGCAAATGTTTGCCAAATTATCTTGAGAACAATTTTTCTTAGTGGTCAGACCGTATGGGGTCTACATTTAGCATATTCCTTTGTTTTCTTTTTTTGTGTCTGTTAGAAAATTTTGAGTGTTCTTGATATAGTTTATTATCTCTAAATTGGGTGCTGCAGCTATTTTGTAACTGTTGTGAACAACTAATTGTGGAGATTCCTGTTCATCCTGACGAGGGGTTCATTACCGAGATGCACCTTATTTCATAATCGGATCGTGGCATTGAACTCACGAAATAGCCATAGTTGTGTTCTGACGTGTTTTTGTGGAATTCTCTTATGCTCCTGGGACTTCGACCTACCATCATTTTTATGAAACAAAGTATTTTGAGATATTTTTAATTGAGAGGAGTAAAAACTTTCTTTTAGTCGATTGATATATTTAAAAAAAGTTTTTTAGTCATGTGACGCACTTTAGTAATTCATTTTGATTACTTATTTTTAGTCGATTGTATACACCTTTTCTTGATAGGCCATTCTATATATTTGCAGTTTTACATGCATATATATTTTTCACCTTCTTTGTTTTTATATGTATTCCTTTTATATGCTAAGGCCATGGTAATATTTATATATGATCAAATGTATGGAAGTGTGCTGTTATATAAAGTCGTTGACTCGAATTTGATGAATGTTCTCTAATCAATGTTTTTTTTTTTATTTCTGTCTCAATTCATTTGAGCTCTTCTTATATGTGTGTCTGTATGTATGTATGTGTATCTATTTTTCTAGTTATTCTAATTTTTACTTTTATAGTATCTTTTATCTGCATTGGTTTTATGACTGCTGTTTTATAGTGACCATAATTTGATTCTGCTCTCAAGGCTCTGATAATTTACAGTGACACTATTTAAAAGTGTTCTTTTTTATTTTTATATTGTCTGGTAAATTGATGTTAGTTTCGAGTTCTCTTTTTATAAATTGCTGACAACTATAAGTATCTGTCATTCTACATGTCTTCATTTCTTGTAACTGCTTGTGAAGAATTGATATCTTAACAATACACATTGGAACCTCAACAAATAAAATATATAAGGTTTATACTTATTGTAGTAATACATATGAAATATAATTATAATCATATACATATAGATGTTTTTGTTTACATACCTGGCAACCTTAGTTGCTTACTGTGAAATATAAGATAATTTTTTCAGCTTATTATACTTCAATATGGGAAAAATCCACAACCTTCTGCCCCAATAAACGACTATTGTTCCTGAAAGTTGTTTTTTTTATATTTTCTACAGATTGCTTGAAGCTCACTTTCTTCCTGGACCTTGATCCTTGGATCTTACATTCATATATATATCATCATCATCATCATCGTTTAACGTCCGCTTTCCATGTTAGCATGGGTTCGACGATTTGACTGAGGACTGGCGAACCAGATGGCTGCACCAGGCCCCAATCTGATCTGGCAGAGTTTCTACAGCTGGATGCCCTTCCTAATGCCAACCACTCAAAGAGTGTAGTGGGTGCTTTTACGTGCCACCGGCACGAGGGCCAGTCAGGCAGTACTGGCAACAGCCATGCTCAGAATGGTGTTTTTTATGTGCCACTTGCACAGAAGCCAGTCCAGCAGCACTGGCAACGATCTCACTCAAATGGTTTTTTCATGTGCTACTGGCACAAATGCCAGTAAGGCGACGCTGGTAACGATCATGCTCAAATGGTGCTGTTTACGTGCCACTGGCATGGAAGTCAGACAGCTGTTCTGGCAGTGATCCTGCTCGGATGGTGCTGTTAGCGCTCCACTGGCATGGGTGCCAGTCATCGAATTTGGTTCAGTTACGATTTCACTTGCCCCAACGGGTCTTCACAAACAGAGTTTAGTGTCCAATGAAGGAAGGTTGGCATGAGTGCCATTCGTCGAATTTGGTTCGATTTCGATTTCACTTGCCTCAACAGGTCTTCGCAAGCAGGGATTTTGTGTCCAATGAAGGAAAGGTACGCATAAGTGGGCTGGCTACACCCCCTGGTAAAGGCCACGGGTTATGAGGTGGTGAAGCACAACCTTCGAACATTAGGCCTCACCGAGGCAATGACTAGTGATATATATATATATATATATATATATATATATATATATATATATATATATATAATTATGAAGTCACTACCTACAGTAGCACAGAAGTAATTTAAATGGGGATGTATTGCTCTTTTATATAGGATTTATAAGAGAAGACAGACTAGGACTAATAAGAAAAGGAGAAAGGAATGTTCTGAATGCATTGATTTCATATATATATATATACACACACATATGCATATACATATATACACACACATATATATATATATATATATATATATATATATATATATATATATATATATATATATAGCACGGTGGTGCACCAGCATGACCGCAGCCACTTGGCTGAAACACATAAATAAATAAATAAATAAATATATATATCATCATCATCATCATCATCATCATCATCATCGTTTAACGTCTGCTTTCCATGCTAGCATGGGTTCGACGATTTGACTGAGGACTGGCGAACCACATGGCTGCACCAAGCTCCAATCTGATCTGGCAGAGTTTCTACAGCTGGATGACCTTCCTAACGCTAACCACTCTGAGAGTGTAGTGGGTGCTTTTATGTGCCACCGGCATGAGGGTCAGTCAGGCAGTACTAGCAACGGCCACTTTCAGATGGAGGTGTTTATGTGCGGGTGGCACATAAAAGACACCATTTCGAGCGTGGCCGTTGCCAGTATCGCCTGACTGGCCTTCGTGCAGGTGACACGTAAAAGCACCTACTACACTCTCTGAGTGGTTGGTGTTAGGAAGGGCATCCAGCTGTAGAAACTCTGCCAAATTTAGATTGGAGCCTGGTGTTGCCATCCGGTTTCACTAGTCCTCAGTCAAATCGTCCAACCCATGCTAGCATGGAAAGTGGATGTTAAACGATGATGATGATGATGATGATGATGATACACAGAAGGAAATATATTTAAGTATTTATACAGAATTTTAGGGGAATGACCAACCTTTCCATTCATCATCTTCTGTCTTGTAGTGTGTGTATGAGAGATGTTTGCTATTTTTAGAGATTGGTTGGTAGAGGAGAACATTGTGAAATCAAAAGGAATTTTTGTTTTGGAACTAGTCTGTCATGGTTCAGTGGTATTGGGGACTGGTCTTAGAGTTCAAAATGGTGTGTGTGTGTGTGTGTATATATATGTGCTTGTGTTTGTGTGTGGGGTTTTTATTTTTGATTGGTCTTAGAGTTCAGTGTGGGGTATGTATGGGTCTGTGTATGTGTGTATTTTATATTCAGCAGGATTGTGTGTGTATATATGTGCACTTTTGTATGTGTGTAATTTGTAATTATCAGGGTGCTGTGTGTGCGTATGTGTTTGTTCGTGTGTGTGTATATGTGCATCTGTGTGTGTGTTTATGTTTGTATGTGTGTGCTATATTTGTTGTGGTGAAGTGTGTGTGTGTTTATGTTTGTATGTGTGTGCTATATTTGTTGTGGTGAAGTGTGTGTGTGTGTACGTGTGAGTGCAAGTGTGTATGTTAGTATTCTGTGTGGTGTGTGTATGTTTGGGTGTGTTGTGAGTGTTTTGTTTATGCTGTTCATGCAGTGTGTATGTATGTGTGGGTGTGTACGTGTGAGTGTATCTATGTGTCTTGTATTTGTTAGGGTGGTGTGTGTTATTGTGTGTGTATGTGCATGCTTGTGTGTATGTATGTGTGTATGTGTGCATGTCTGTGTTTGTTGTGATTGTTGGGATTGTATTGTGTGTATATATGTGTGTTTTTCTTGTGTGTGTGATTTTTTCTGGAGAACAGGCATATTGTGTTTGTGTGTGTGGGTGAGTGGGTTGTGTTGAATTTGCGTGTTTGTGTATATCTTGTAATTGCCAGGGCAGTGTGTGTTGGTGTGTGCATTTATGTGTATGTGTGTGCACATGTGTGTGTGTGCACGTGTCTGTGTGTGCACATGTGTGTGTTTGTGTGTATGTGTGTGCACATGTGTGTGTGTGCACGTGTCTGTGTGTGCACATGTGTGTGTTTGTGTGTATGTGTTTGTTTGTGTGTGTGTGTGTGTGTGTGTGTGTACGTGTGAGTGCAAGTGTGTATGTTATTATTCTGTGTGGTGCATGCATATGTTTGCGTGTGTTGTGAGTGTTTCTTTTATGCTGTTCGTGCAGTGTATATGTATATGTGTAGGTGTGTTTGTATGAGTGTATCTATGTGTCTTGTGTTTGTCAGGGTGGTGTGTGTTAGTGTGTGTGTGTGCACGTGCTTGTGTGTGTATGTGTGTGTGTCTGTGAATGTTTGTTGGGATTGTATTGTGTGTATATATATGTGTGTTTTTTCTTTGAGTGTGTGTATATGTTATTCTTAATCAAGAATGTTGTTGACAGTAACTTTGGAGTTTTGGCCAGCTAAGCCATTATCAGACTTGAAACTTCACTGTCACTGTCAACAATATTTTTGTTTTAAAATAAATACAGAGTAACCCATAAGATTAATGTAAAATTGTTTTTATTATAACTGAACATAAAACAAACATTAGTATATACACACACGTACATACACACATTAAAATGTATAAATGTATATATATATATATATATATATATATATATATATATATATATATATATATGCATACAGGCATATACATATATCATATATAGTGAAGGCACATGGCCTAGTGATTAGATTATCACACTTATGACCAGTAGACTGGGTACAATTCCCAGGCTGGGCTGTGAGTTGTGTTCTTGAGCAAAACACTTAATTTCACATTGCTGCAGTTGCCCTTTCGGTCAGGAAGGAAAGTTGGCCTGCTTACCTAGTCAGTGGGCTGGTGTCCCTTGATGGCAAAAACAATGCACAAAAAGCACGGTGTGACCATCGATGTGTAGCATCTGATAGTCTCGTCATGTGATATGCATATATATGTATATATATATATATATCACATGACTTGATGTTGTTTTATATATATATATATATATATATATATATATATATATATATATATATATATATATATATATATATACTCTCCCATTGTTAGATGACATGGGGGTTAGGCAATTTCTTGCCGAACAGCCACACAGATGATTTGCTTATAGTGATCAAATGTTTACATAAGTTCATCCCCTCCATCAAATTGACATTACCTGTACAGGTGCACCATGTGCCACATAGATGACAAATTGATCCCAGAGCAATGTGAAATGAAGTGTTTTGCTCAAGAATACAATGCACCGACCTGTCTAGGAATCGAAACCATGGTCTTGCAATCATGAATGCAACACACTAACCACTGAGCCAAGCACCTATATATATACATACATATATACATGCACACAAACATATATATATATGTATGTGCATATGTACATACACATACATACTTACATACATACATACATACAGACAGACAGACAGACAGACGGACAGACGGACGGACGGACAGACAGACAGAAGGGAAGCTGTATGGTTGTGTAAATTAGCTGCCCAGTGGATGTTAACATAAAGCTGAAGATCAGTGAAAAAGAGAACACCTATGCTGAACTATTGAGAAATCTGCAGTTACTCTATCCAGATTACAAGTTCAGGTTTATACCTGTAATAATTGGGGCCCTAGGATGTGTAACACACTGCTTAAATACCAATCTTGAGAAATTAGGTTTCTGAAAATCAGAAAGAAGAAAGCTAATTCGAAAACTACAGATTCAATCCATCACTGGAGCTGTAAAAATCTGTAAA
>NC_142948.1:18562661-18575161 GCF_046866305.1 Octopus bimaculoides | reverse complement strand
CAAATATTTGAATTAATTTAGACTTGTATTCAATATTTCGGGGTGATAACCTCATTTTCAACATTCGCCAATTTCTTGAAAATGGGGTTATCACCCCCAAAATATTGAATACAAGGTAAGTCTACATTAATTTACATATTTGTTTTCTTGTCATTTACCTTGCATTTACTTCGCTTTATGCACGGTCTTTTATACAAAATTTTCTACACAATGCTTCATAGTAATTATTCCATTAGATATATATATATATATATATATGTACACTCACACACACAGGTGTGTGTATTTATAAATACACATGTATGAACACACACACACACACACACACACACACAGACACACACACACACACACACACATATATATATATATATATATATATATATATATATATATATAATATACGTGTATGTGTGAAGGGACATGCTCTTACAAGCACATAGTGATTTATAAGTTACTTTTAGCATTTTCAATTTTGAAGTCTAAAAATATGTAGTTTAATCATCTTACTCTTATACAATTATACTAACTCTATATGATAATATGTTTTATTTCTACAGACATTTTAAAGAGATAGAAGATAACGTGCCTTTTTATAACATATTTGTTTTGTTGTACTTTTTGTTCCTACTTTTGAATTACTTTCATGAAAAATAAAATTTGTCAAAAAATCGAATTTTGCTGTGTTTTCCTGCTGTAAAACTGTACAAATTTATTCTTCCACTACCCTCCCACATACATACATGATGATGGCTGCCCCCTCATTATTGAGTATGGCCATTGCACGAGGCTTAACTGTTATCAGTGCTGTGATCGAATGTGACTTTTTAGCCCAGTACAGAATTGGCAGCTAAAACCTTTACCAGCAACAGCCGGCTGTAGTTGTAACTGGGCTTCATGTACCTTTGCATGAATTACACTCCCTTCTACATATCTGACAGATATGATTAGTATAGTGTGTAGCACCACCACCAGTGGCCTGGTTGTCAGTCATCTACCTCGCTTTATGACTATGGAGATAACTCTTGAGTCCAGCTTTACTGAGGCACGGTCTTGCACAGACAGTGTATGTCAGCATCATAGGAAGACCCTTACCGTCTGGAAGTGCAACAGCGATGCCCTTCCTGACATCCCTCCTTACTTTCTCATGTGCAATTCGAGATTTCTCAAAAGTAGCTGTCCCCTCATGCACAATCCTTCTCCACCTGCCACGGTCAATAGCTATGCCTTCCCATGTGTTAGGAAAGATGTTGGCATCTCTCAAGGAACCTTCAGCAAGTCTTTATATCTCTTTTTTGGTTTATGTGGAGGTCGTTCTCCCTTAGCTAACTCTTCATAAAAGAGTTGTTTTGGCATCCTTGAATCCTTCATCCTGACCAGATGACCACTCCATCTGAGCCTATGCTTTAACACAAGAGCTTCTATACTTTCACACCGAGAGCTTTCCAATATTTCAAGATCACTGATGTGGTCCTCCCACTTAATGACATAGATCCATCTGATGGAAACGTTCCAGTTATTTAAGGTGGTAGCGATATGTGACCCATGTCTCGCAGGCATAAAGAAAAGAAGAGAGCACACATGACTTGTACACCTTTATCTATGTCTTCCTGCATATGTCTTGCCGACTCCAGAGGTGCCTTTCTCGCCTTCCGAAAGCATCACTTGCTTTCCTAATTCTGTATGGAGTTTCATTATCCAAATTGCTATATCTATTAACAGTGCTTCCCAGGTAAAAAAACTGATCGACTACACCAAGTCTTCTACCATACACATGGATATTTGGTTCAATATACTGCTTACCAGGGGCAGGTTGGTACATGACAACAGTTTTCTTGAGATTGACTGTCATTCCTAAAGCAGTGCAAGCATCAGAGAATGCATTCAAAATGTGTTGCATATCAATCTCTGTGCGCTACTAAATCACAATCATCTGCATACAAAAAGTCTTTTATGATAGAGGTAAATACCTTTGTTTTTGCAGCAAAGCGTCTGATATTAAATATGCTGTCAGAGGTTTGATAATGGATGTAAAGGCCATATCTGCAGTTTCTGAACACAATACAGAAAACCATCGCAAAATATATGGCAAATAGGGTCGGTGTCAGAATATCCCCTTGCTTCACTCCATTTTGTATTGAGATAGGCTCCGACATTTTCCCTCTAACATTAACCCTTACCCTTCATGCCTCCATGAAAAGACCTAACCACAGCAAGGAACTTTTCAGGACAACCAAGTTTCTGGAGGACTTTCCATAGTGCTTCTCTATTAACTGTATCGAAGGCCTTTGTCAGATCGACAAAAACCTGATATAAATCGAGACCCTGTTCCACACACTTTTCCTGAAGCTGTCTAGCTGAGATCACATCAGCAGTGCCACATCCGGCACGAAAACCAGATTGACTTTCTGGAAGAACACAATCTGCAACGTGTTTCAGCAGACGGTCCAGAAGTACCCTGCATAAAACCTTTCATACGACAGAAAGCAATGATATTCCCCTGTAGTTACCACAATCATTCCTGTCACCCTTTCCCTTATATAAGACCACCATTAGTGTATCTCTCCAGTCCTCCGGTACAGATTCACTAGCCCATATTCTGCCAAACAAAGAGTGAAGTTGCTGGAGAAGTTTCTCACCACCATGCTGCAACAACTCTGCATGTATGCCATCTATATCCAGAGACTTCCCATTATTCATCCTTGAGACAGCCACTGCAATTTCTTCCAGCTTTGGTGGTTCTGCAAGAGCTGCCTTCACAAGTAATCCAGGGATGAGATTGAGAACATCCTCACTTACAGACTGCTGATTCAAGAGTTCATCAAAGTGTTCTTGCCACCTTCACAGAATTCCTTGTGAATCTCGAAGAAGTTCTTTACCATCCTTGCTTCGAAGTAGTGTCATCAGAGAAGTCAGTCCATAAACTTTTCGCAAGAGACCATATAACAGCTTTGTGTTATTGGAATCCGATGCCGCCTGTATCTCATCAGCCTTCTTACTCCACCAGGTATCCCTCATTTGAGAGAGCCTCCAACTCACATGTGATTTCACATCCTTCAGTTCCCCCTATCCAACACTTCACTTACATACATACATATATACATACATACATACATCTTGTATCGGTAGAAACAACAAAAAAGTATTCCATCCAGATAAATATTAATTTAATACAAAACTAAAAGAGTACTAATAGTTTCATGCTTTTTGATACTTGACATATTTATTAAATATGCCATATATCCCCAGGTAATGTTTCAGACTCTGTTTATGTATGAAAGATTGCTTGGAGATGCATGGTGTATTTTATAAATATGGCAAGTAACAAAAAAGCATGAAACTATTTATAGCTCTTTTGGTTTTGTATTACATACATACACAAACACACACACACACACACACACACACCGTTGTATTTCGGGATGGTCATTTTTTTGCCACACACACACACACACACACACATATATATATATATATATATATATATATATATATATATATATATATATATATATATATTTATAAGTCACAATACATGGATTGAAGTAATCCAATAATACTCATGAATAAAGCTAATTAATGTATCAATATAGAAAATATAGTAATATAAGAAAAAGAAAAAGATAAAGAGTCTATAAAGTCATAAATGAAAGAGAAATATTTAGTTGAAGTTTTATTTAACAAAAGAAAAATCCAAATATCAGGACAAATTTGTTTTGTAACTCAAAAGCATGAAAATCGTTTATATTATCATATTTAATAATAAATAAATTATTTACATGTCTGCATTATTGTAAAATGCAAAGAATTCATTCAAAATAATGCAGAATTTGAGCTACGTCGTCAGATGAAAGAAAGTCTTTGCTAAATATAAATACTCTGCATGACGATATATACACAAACACATCAGCGGCAGCTTTATCTCGTATCTGAGAAATTACTTTCTTCTTTGCTGAACATTTCCTTTATGATGATAGCGTTGATAATAGTGTAGACCAATTTTTGCATAGAAGAGTCGATGGAATTGACTGAATGGTAATGTTAGTGGAGGACGAGGTTGATTTTGTCGAACCTTACTCTTCTGTCGTTTGATTGGTTTCTTTTCTCTTCTGGTGGCTTCGAAGTTTTTCGTTCTGATGGTGCTGGAATATCGCCACTTAGTAATGGTCTTGGGCTTTCAGTGTACGTGTGGTAAGGCTTCAACAAGTATAGCAATCGATCAACTAAGAGAGTAAAGATATAATAATAAAAACCACAAGATTTGTGAGATACAGCTTCCCAAAATATCAGCAAACTATGACAATGGTCGAACAGGGATCAAGCATCATACTGGAAGGAAAATTTAAATCTGGATACTACAACCATCGTTCAACCTTTAGGCATCACTAAAAGAGACATACAACAACCCTATCGGCATTAATATGGAAACTTAAAGACGGATCATTTACTACGACATCAAATGGAAACTCTTTTCCAAGACCAAACCCTATGTCAATAGTTCAAAAAGATGATCAACGCTGTCAACTACCGACAGTCCACACAGTTTCTTTATTTTATTGAAATGCGTCAGTTCACTTTTGGTCACGTGAGGTGGTCAGGATCCTTCCATATCTCACCTTTTTTGAGAATTAGCCTCCCATAACTTCTCTCATTTTTGAGAATTTAACTCCGTCCAGAGTTTTAATATCTCTTACACTTAGGGTTTAATTCCAGTAATTCCGTTCCCTTCCTTTTTTCTTTTCCTTGAACATGTAGTTTCAATTTGTTTAGATGTTGGTACCTCAAAGGATTTCATCTCTCGTAACCGTTTTCCCCATACATCTTTTATGTTCGAAATTTTTTCCTTTTACCAGGAATAACATTTTTGCAACTTGTTTAATAATTATACCGTCCTCCCAGCATTCTTTACCATATCTATCTGATTAAAAAAAAAAATTTGTCACCTAACTTGAAGAATTTTTAAATATATTTGTTGTTTGCTATTTAAAAAATATTTATACTCGGTATCAACTTTATCAAAGACGGATCTGATCTTTCTAGCAAACATTAATTTTGCGGGTGACATTCCAGATGGGGTATTCGGATTAGGTGTTACTTGGTACACTCTTAGAAATTGTTGAAGTGCTAGATCATCCATTACTTCATTGTTCACCTTTTTTAAAGTCCTCTTAAAAGTAGGAACAAAACGCTCCTCTTGTCCATTTGGCCTATGATGATACGGCAATGTGGTCACATGTTTGATAATGAGCATTTTACAAAATTTTCTGAACTCGTCTGAAGTAAACTGAGTTCCATTCTCAGGAATACCATATCTGGCGAACAATTCGTGTAAAAAAATGTAACTGCGGATGTCAGCTTTTTACACTTATGCACTTCAGAAAACTGTTCGCCACAACAAGGTAATATGAACCCTTAGTTCACGTATGATATTACTCAAAACCTTTTAAATTTCATTTTCCGCTCGCAACACAAAAATCACGGTATCATCAAACGGTTCAGTATTTTTCAAAATCAATCTTGATAAACAATCAGTGTGTCTTAATTTCTTAGTATAAACTCCATCTTAAAATCATAGTTTAGTAATACAGTACCCCAGCGTTGCAACCTATTAGCAGTATGTGTGTCCTTTCTTCGACCCATATATAAATAACTAGCAGAGATACCCGGCGTTGCTCGGGATTAAAATGGCATAGTTTGTATATATTATATCACAGTTGTGTTGAAACAGGTGATATGAGAAAGTGCAGCATTGACAACAAAATATTTATGGAGTAAATGATGGGCTAATTCGACTAAGCAACATCAGGCCCTAACCTGTCATGGAAAATTGGAGGTTGGAGTTATGTGATTTTTGAACGCACTGAAAAGCTGTCAGTGGATATACTCGCTTTTGCAGCAGTCTTCAAAAAGGTGTCTGAAATTTTGACACCTCCTTCGGGTTTGTTGTCCTATATCCCTCATAAAGTAAATTTGGAGGAACTGTAGTTGTTCATTTGTGAGTAACAGGAAACCAATGAGGTGATAGACTTGTCCTTGAACTTTTAACTTCGGCGTAAATTCATGCTTAACTATCTTCTTAGATGCAGTAAACGATGTCATTTGAAATGCAGAGTTGTATTGTCTGATATTGCTCAGAAAATCCTTTGACTGGATGGAAGTGCTTTCTAGAAGATCCATAAGTGGTTGAGAAAGAGGTGGTAGAGCTGGCAATCTTACCTGAGCAGCATATGCCATTTGTTTCATTTGAAAATTTTAAAGCTCTACGGGAATGACAATTTGTGTTTAGCACACCAATTTGGACACAGTTATCAATTTTATAAGAATGGGATGGATATCTGAAAGCAGCTCCAGGAGTTGTGAAGAACAAATTTGTACGTAGCCTGTTTCTGAGAGCCTTTCTATTGGACCTCTGTCTAATCACTAAAACATTGACTTAACGATCCAGCATTAAGTGCTGCAGCATGCATTTGCTCCCTTCTCTCTTGAGACTCCGTCTGACGTGCTGCAGCATCCCTTTGCTGATCTTGAGAAAATTTCATTTCGCTTCTCTCTTTAGACTCTCGCCTTCGGTGTTCTACAATCTTCCTTGCTTTATACTTGTTTCTGGAGAGTTTACGTTTTTTCATTGGTGGCTTATGTTTTCAATATTGTAAACAAAAAATTGCTTATGTTTTCAATATTGTAAGCAAAAAATTATGAACATAGAAAAAAATTATACATTAATCCCTATTTTTGTAAGCAGTTGTATGTATGTATGTATGTAGTATGTTTTTACTTTTGTATGCAGTATAAATTAACCAAAGAGAGGCACATGTATGAACTGCTAATTTATCTGTAAATGCCACAATAATTATTATAGATAAATTTCGTAATATATATATTAAGCACATGTATTAAATGTTAATTTAAGGGTAAATATGTAACTGCAAATACCTTGCAACTGCTGTGATAATGATTAACTGGTAACTGAACGGTAAATGTGTATTTTTATATACCTTGGACTTACCAAATCATTGTTTAATGTCAAAATTTTCACCTCCAGCCGTTCGTTATGTCAGTCAACGCATACACTGACACACCATTCTGCTATGGTGGCTGTAAAGACGGAAAGTTGCCGATGTGTAATGTTATTCACATTAGGATGTAAATTATTCATTTATTTCAAATATAATAGAAATAAGATGATCTTAATGTTATCAAATTAGAATTAAAAGTGAAAGAATGAAAGTGAGTCAATATTATAGGGACAACCCAATTTTTGAATGCATAAGAAACATACGCGCGCACGCACGCATACATACATACACACATACATACATACACAGACACATACACACAAACTCTCTCTCTCACTTTTAGAACGTACATAAGGTATGAAACATCAGCATTTCTCTGTCAACCGCTATCCCTGTCTTTCATCTTCTATAGAAACTTGTTTTCTGTTTCCATATGAAATGGACGTGTGTGCGTGCGTGCGTGCGTGCATGTGCGTGTGTGTGAGAGAGAGAAAGAGAGAGGGAGGCAGAGGAAGATAGAAATAGAGTGAGTGAGTGATAGTGTGTGTCGTGATGATTGATGTCTTTTAATGTACATAGACATATAGAAAATGTGACGTCATCGTGGTCGTCGTATAACATGTTTAAGATCGCTGATTTATGGAAAAGATTATAATGTTAAATTTTTGAAATGCAAATATGTGAATGAAAATTAAGATTAATTTGTAGCCGAAATAGTACTGAATCTTTTGATACCCCATTTGTCAAAGTCGGTAACTAGGTTTTGGAATGCATAAGGAATATATATATATATATATATATATATATATATATATATATATGTGTGTGTGTGTGTGTGTGTGTGTGTGTGTGTGTGTGTGTGTGTGTGTGTGTGTGTGTGTGTGTGTAGGACAGACTTCTTTCAAACTGAAAGTATTCTCTCACATAACAATTTAGACGTAATACTGAAATAGTGTAAGAGATAAGAGATTGCTCTGGGCTCGCGTTAGGCAAGAAGATGAACATTTTTTTGTCCCATGACATTGCATGGACCCTATGTAAGGTATGTGTAAAATTTGAATGAAATCGGTTGTGTAGTTCTCGAGTTTTAGGGATTCACACAGACACACACATACACACACACACACACACACACACACACACACACATCCTCATCTTTATATATATAGATAATGGACGATGATCAGTCAGTAGCCAAAGATTTCTACCGTGTAAAAATCTACGAAATTTTTTTTACAACAAAAATAATCGCTAGTCCTCTTTTTCAATTTGGCAATAATTTTTTTCTGCAGGTAGTAGTGAACATGCGGCATGAACCACGGCTTTCTGATATTGTACTCAGAGGCATCTGAAGCTACTACAATCTCCACTGCAGGATTGATATGTACTAATGACAAATCTGATGTTAATGTCTTTTTTAATTTCATCGAATGCCTTCTGACAATTTTCAGACCAATTCCACTTTATATATATATATATATTTTTAGTATATTATTTAGTGGAGCTCTTACATTATACATATTTAGTATATAAATTTGATAATAGTTTGCAAGTCCCAAATTCCTTGAAAGGTTAATGTATTTGTTGGAGGGGACATATTTTTAATTGCATCTGCCCTCGACGGATCTGGTCGACATCCATTTTTATATATGATTTGTTCTAAATATTTAATTTGAGGCAAGAAAAATTCACACTTCTCACTCAAAGTGAAGCCATAATTCCTTATTTTTTCGAACATATATTTTACGTGCTCGACATGCTGATTTTGGGATTCACTTTTAATTAATATATCATCCAGGCAGGCCATCGTGAAGTCACACTCTGCAAGCATCATATCCATCACTTGTTGAAATATAGCCGAAGCAACTTTTATGCCAAACAGAAGCCGGTTAAACTTATACAGACCTTTTTGTGTATTGATTGTTAGTAGCTTAGAACATTCGGCTTCCATTTGTATCTGTAAGTAGGCATCAGACATCTAATTTTGAGAACAATTTACCACCACTTAGTTTCGAGATTTCCTCTGGGCAAGGTAATTATACTATTTTAAACAGTCGTTTAGTCCAGTCGAGAAATCTGCACAAATACGTATTTTACTGTTCTTCTTTTTGACGTATACAATTGGACTCGCCCAATCGGAGTAATCGATCTTTTCAATCACTTCCATTTTTCCCAGTTTGTCCAATCCTTTATTTACCTGTTCCAGTGCTGCAAATGGTACATTACGTTTGGGTTTGAAAACTGGTAATGCATTTTATTTCACCTGAAAATCGGCTTTGAATTTATTGCACTGACTCAACTCGTCCGAAAAAACATCAGGGAACAACTTTTTCATTTCCTTTAAAAAAATTTTCTGACTCTGTATTTGAACTGGTGCACAACCCCATTACATTTTTACAAAATTTATTTGTGGGCAAATCCCATAAGTCGAACAGTTTAATCCAGTCAGTTCCAAAAAGGTTGCTTGTATTTTTTAGTACATAAGCTCTCGGTTTTAAAGTCTTACCTCAGATATTTCTTGTAGTTACAAATAATTTCGCCTTTAAAAAGTAACTTAATCCCCGAGACGCCACAGGCAATTTTCTATGTTTTCTGAAGTATAGGTTTCCCAATTTTTTTCCATGTTAGATACTGGTAGTGACATTACTTCAATTAATATTGAAGTAATGTCACTACCAGTATCTAACTGTAATTTTACATTTGTATTATTAATTTTTACATACACAAATTTCCTTTGAGGTTTGTTCGTATTTCTTGTCATTGATAGCCTGTTTACACGATTTTTTTATGTTGAAATGTTTTTTAGGTTTTGTTTTACAGTGTGATTGATTTTTTATGGCCTATCTTACCACACTTGAAACATTTCGATTTTCATAAGGACAGTTGAATCTGTAATGTAAATATCCACATCTAAAACATGGGTTAATTTTCTGCTTTTCATTACTTACTTTCGGTCATCCTGATTGTATATGCGAGCAGTTTCTTACTTCAATTTGTTCTATATCGTGTCTTAGGTTTATCATTCTCTGGCGTTCCTCAGATATTTCTTGTAGTGTTAGCTTCTGATTCTGCTCTAATTTAGTCAGAATTCAGTTACGAATTTCTACATATTTTTTTTTTTTTTTTGCTATTAAACCTTGCACGAAAATTAAACATTTAAACATATCTGGTGTTAGTTCATTGATTTTAAATTTCTCGCATTTTCTATTAACGATTCCAGGGTATGTAATAAAATCTTCGTCCTCTTTTTCTTTGTAATATTCATACATTGCCAGCGCGTATTAAATAAAGAGCATTTCCTGCTGAAAATCATTGAAAGGGTATCAATAGTTTCTTTAAAACAGACTTCCCCCGGTCTCTTCGGTAATATATAGTTGCAGTATTTTCCATGCTCGGCTAGGGACAACTTTCTTCACAAAAGTCGGGTTTTTTTCCATCTTGCCAGTCCAAGCACTCTTTTTTAAAAATCTCCTCATACCTTCTATAGTACACATGAAGGGTAATACCCTTATCTGGGATATATGTGAATTCACTGATGGAGTTTGCGATCGTATCAGGGGTGAATGAAATCGATATATTTTCTGTTTTGTTGAGTAGCAGCTGTATCAGCTGTTGTTACTGCTGTTGTTGCTGTTTCTGTAATTCAGTTACTGAAGCTAGTAATTCTTCTATGTTCCAAACAATAAATCTATCCAGCCTGGGTTCGAATATTCTCGTCACCAATTGTTATATCTTCGGGGGTTTGAATATTTCGAAGCCAATAATGTTATGACGGCGTTGGGGTGTGCACAAGGGCGTAGGAATAGTATAATCTAAATAAATATTTGGATATGGTTATCTTGAATAATCTTTCGCAGAATTAATATGTTCATACTGAACATACTCCGTACTTCGCCAAACGTAGATACGTATATGTGTATATACATATATGTACGCGTGTATATGGATATGGGGAGATATACATAACACACGCACGCGCGCGCGCGCGCGTGTGTGGGTGTACGTATGCATGCGTGCCCTAGCCTCTTGACCGGTTGGTGTCTATCCAACCGTAGCTAAGCCTAGACAGTTTCAAACAATAGTTGTCCAATTAGATGGGAGGAATTAACAGTAGAAATTAACCCTCCCCAAATAGCATCAGAACGATTTACCCGCTGGAAGAAGTAACAGGATATCCTACACCACAAAGTTAGAAAGTTTGGCATATTATTATTGTTGTTGTTGTTGTTGTTATCATCATCATCATCATCATCATCATTATCACTGTTATTGCTACTAGAATATTAATAACTCGTATGAAATGAACTTCCACATAAACCCATCCAAAATATACAGAACTGACACGCACACACTCAGCAAAATTTCTTTAAAAAAACATAAACAGCCTTCGAAACACGGTAGATGGCGTTGGTACCAGGGACCGTGTACGTAGGAGAATGCCTGTGTATACATATTTGTATATGTATACGTATGTGTGAGGGGATAGATGGATATGGACACACATGTGTACTCACATATATATATGAAATTGAATCATTGAACATCTAAGTATGGTTATGCACACGGACTTATATATTGGAGTGTCTATAGCTATTTGTATGACCTCATGTACTGTTTGTAGGCTTTTTATGTGCCTTATATTTTTATATTTTTTATATGTTATATTTTCATTTTTCATTTATTTATCTTTTATTTTATTCTTGCTGTACCCTTATTTTTAATTTTATTCTTGTTTTCGTTTTTGTTTCTATTTCACTTTTGTTTTTATCTCTTACTGTATATTTGTATGGAATTTTTTGTGAATCTCTGAAGAGGCCTAGCGAATCGTGCATGTACCCCCATTTCAGCATTTCATCCGCTAATTACTCCGACAGGAACTATTCGGATAGAATGGGGCATGCCAAAGCCAGGCCGAAACGGCTGTAAGATTAAGTTTATGTTTATTCTCAAATTCCTTATGTACTTTAATTTGTAAAACCGGTTGTCAATATAACATGGTTTGTCATAAACACTTGTCCTTTGTGGTTTTTTGTCACTTTAGTTACAAATTAAGTTAATGAATTCAACGGGATACACTGTCTGCAAGTCGTTGGGTTCAGCATAATATCCTCCATTTTCTAATTGATATATACATATATTATTATTATTATTATTATTATTATTATTATTATTATTATTATTATTATTATTATATGTATTTATTTTCTCTAAGTTAATAATTAACTCCGACAAAATAAATTGGTTAATAGATACCAGGGTAGCAAAGATCACAAAATAACCGTGGTTAAAATGTGTTACGGTTAAATGTCTTCGGTTAAAATGTCTTACGGTTAAGCCGGTTCCTATGTATTTCCCTGAAGAGAAGATTACATCCTTATCAACATCACCTATTCTTTTGGAAGATACCATTTGTAATCTTCGAAACATATGTTGGAAATAAAAGAATTCATTTAACATATGTGTATTACTCCATTTACTAAATAT